>NC_043711.1:35012812-35023959 GCF_006229205.1 Suricata suricatta
ATCTGAATTATGGAATATTTTTAATCAATAAAGTTAGCCCTTCCACAAAACAACCTCTCTATTATTCTGAAAAATCTCTCATCCTTCTTTTGCATACTGTATTAACTGTTGGTGGAAGCAAATGTCAATCACCGGCAAGAATAAATACTAAGAAAAAGTTTCATTTGTGAAACACATAAAATCAGATCCAATTTCCAGAGAATCAAACCACCATCATGAGAGAATGTTTTCAATCCACTACAGAAGAAAGCATTAGGAAGTGATTAAAACTATAAACCTAATTAAATTTATAAACACAAATGCTGATTTCCCATAGGTAATTGTACACAATTGTAAAAATTAAGTAAAAATACATTGTCATTACAATGTCGGGAAAGTAGCATGGGAATTGAGTGCTGCATAGGCAGAAAAGTGAGGACTTCAAAGAGTTGGTGAAAAGATTGTGTCTCTGGTTTTCAAATGCAAGCAAATGTCATCAGGACAAACATTCCCTGAATGGCTAGCCAGGTAGTGGGGGTGGGGGGAGCCCCCAAGGTGAATTCATCCTCAGTCCTCCAAGAGGGCCTCGCCCTCCCTGCTGGCCACTGTTTGCTCGGCTGCCACAGTAAAGTGTCACAAGCTGGGGGGCTTAAACACCAGATCAAGGTGCCGGCCAGTGCAGTTCCCCGTGAGAGCTTCCTTCCTGGCGTGCAGCACCCAGCTGCCTCCTCACTATGCCCTCATGTGGCAAAGACAGAGTACTCTGCTTTCTCTTTTTTTTTTTTTCTTTCCATGAAAACACCAACCCTGTCTTATGACCTCATTTAACCTTTCCTACCTCCTCACAGACTCTGTCTCCAAATACAGTCACATTTGGGCATTGGCACTTCAACATATGAATGCAGGGGGGGAACACAAATATTCCATCTATATATCAGCCATCATGTATTATTTAGATGTTTTTATTTATTTATTTATTTATTTATTTATTTAGACAGTGAGTGAATAAATGAATGAATGAACAGAGGAGGGGAAGAGAGAGAATCCCAAGCAGCCTCCGCTCCGTCAGTGCAGAGACCCTGCAGGGCTCGATCTCGCAAACCGTTAAGATCATGACCTGAGCCGGTATCAAGAGTCAGAGGCTTAACTGACTGAGCCACCCAGGGGCCCCACACTGGTTAGATTTTAAATGACTCTAGAGAGTCATGAAGACAGCACTAAACCTCCTTAGGAAAAGAAACGTGTTTTAGCAACTTAAAATTGTTGACGAGTGATTTGGACATTTACTAATATTATAGTTGCTTAGAATTTTCCTGCTATGTAGATAACCACCCACAAATGCAAATAGATTTTTTTTCCTTGTCAAAAGTGTCTGAATAATAAGCTTGCTGGTCTAGGATTTTATTCACTTATATAGAACACTGACTACTGTACTTCATTGATATTTAAGATACATATTTTTCTCATCTTTAAATATTTCAGGAGCTATCACAACTGATAGCATCTTATCACTGTAATTGGCAATGCGTTTTTTCCTAGAAATACACAAAATAGCAGTCTGTCTCACAATTGATGGCCTCTAAGATTTGATAAAATAGGGTAGTTTGCAGGCACTGTTTTAAATTCATTACAAATACTTTCCTATGCGATCTTATAAAAATGCTATGATGTGAGTACTATTTTCATTTCTTTTGTACATTTAACGAAATGTACAGACATTAATTTGCCCAAGGTCACACAACTAGAAACTGACAAAAGGAGAGAGGTGAACCCAGGCAGTGTCCACACTGTCCGAGAATGCGGGGGAGAGGCAGCAGCTGCCGTAACTACTATTTCACTAAGTGGAGTCTAAGTGGCATCTCCACCTCAGCCCGTCAGTCACAGGCTCACTTTCCCACTGGACACGTTTGTCCACCATGACGACAGTGTTTGCAGGACTCCGTAGAGACACTATTTCTAATCCTCTGTGTACTGGTAACACTGGACTGTGGCCTTTGAGTAAGAATGTGCCTCATGTCTTTGTAATCTATAGTCCCTGGCAGAGGCGATGAGTATTCAGAAACAAGTACTTAAAAGGGCTCAAGGAAGGACAGCAGAAGACAAGGATCCATTGCTTCATCTTGTACTAGCCAGGGCTCTCCAAAAAGAACCAATAGGAAGCAAGTGTATACACATATTTATTATAAGAAACTGACTCACGTGATTATGGAAGCTGAAAATTCCTAAGGTCTTCAGGGTAAGTCAATAAGATGCAGACCCAGGGAGCCAAAAGTTCAGTTCCAAGTCTGAGTCCAAAGGCTTGAGACCCAGGAGAACCAATGTTGGCATTCTAGCTCCAAGACTGGAAGGCTCAAAACTCAGCACGAGCTGATGTTTCAGCTTGCAAAGGCAGGGTAAGATTAATATCCCAATCCAAAGTCAGGAATAATTCTCTCTTACTCAGGGGGAAAATCAGCCTTTTTGGTCTACTCAGCCTTCAACTGATTGGATGTGGCCCACCCACATTAAGGAGGGAAATCCTTACTCAATCTATCAATTCAAATGCAAAACTCATCCAAACACCCTCAAAGAAATACACAAAATAAAGTGTGACTAAGTACCTGGGTACCCCATGGCCCAGTCAAGTTGCTATATAAAATTAACCACCATAAACAGCATACATAGGGGGTGGGAAGGGGAATGAAACTTTTAAAACAGATAAGAAATTTTCACGATAAACTCAGTTTTCTAGAAAGGCACAAGAGGGATGCCTTGTTCAATAAGATTAGTACCAAAGAGTGGCCACTGCCAGTAAACTCACTTAAAGATACATTTCTCTCTTCAGCAACAGGAAACATTTTGGTTGGGGAGCCATCTTGAAAACTAAACTAAATACCTATATAAAAGACCCAAGCCATATGAGAGGTTGCAGCTGAAACTTTTGATATGGAATTTATCTTACTGTTTCAAGGTCTGAACTGGGACAGATAAGACTAAGTTAGTTATCCAGGGGTAGAGCTGCTCTCTGAAGAAAAACTGGCCAAAGAGAAAACTAAACACTAACCGCTTGGTGCTGTCCCTTAATCCCCGGGAGCTGCTGGGCCATTTCCCGGACAGTTTTGTCTAGGTAGGTAGAAGGGAAGATATTTATTTCTATTTATTTAACCAACACTTGGATACAATACGCTACAGACAAGACACTGTTCTCAGTGCTCTTGAAGACATATCTTCTAAGTGGGGAAACTTGACATTGTTCCTTGATGCCTTTCTACACTTCTGACCTTGCAATCAGCTGACGTACTTTCTTTAAAAACAACAAGAACAACAAAAAACAAAGGTGACTGAAGATATTAGCAAACTATAAAATGTAAGATACCTAGCTCTTCATTTACCTGAAGGTAACATGGACATCATCTAAAGTATTATAATCATTCCTAAAACATTAATTTATTACTAAGCAATTGCTGTAGACAATGGACTGAATTTATCTGGAGAGTAAACTGTTGAAATGCTTATACATTTTTCCTTATTAACTATGGTTTTTAGAGATGTTGCAAACAAAGGAAATACCCATTTGTCTCAATGCAGTGAAGGCCCTTCCATTGCTAAAGAGATAAAATAGAAAACCTCATTTGCAATAGAAATTCTTTCACTAAAACTACTTGAAAGCTAAGAGAGAGACAGGAGGCATCTGATTAGGGTGACTTGCTTCCTGCTATTATTTCCCTTGGATCCTTTTTCTTTTGTTCAAATCCCTTTTCTCCCTTCCTTCTCTTGCCCAGCACAAGAATATACACCCTTAAAAGGAAGCCTCACAATCCAGTGATCTTCTTAGAAGGCATTTATTTGATTTGAGTGTGGTTTTCTCTATGGCATTCTCAGCCTTTCTCTCCATGAAAGCATAACAGAGTAAAGAGAATGTTGAAAAGAAGAATTCATGAAATGAAAGCAGACAATGAGACAGTGGCTAGTCACTGCCTTTGCAAAACACGCCTAGTATTCCTGGTTGTGGTTCTCTTATAATTCTCAACTTCCTCCCACTATGCCTGCCCCGGCTTGGCCTTCAGTCCAAAAGGGCTAAGTCCTCGTACCAATGTAAAACTATGGTAGCCATGGGACCAGCTGGGCAAGCTTAGTAACAGACTTGTGGAGACCAGAATCTGAGCCCAGACTAGGTACCAGGCCCCCTGCTGGCAATGATGGTAGAGCAATAAAGAAGAGACATGGCCTGTGGTCTCAACAAGTGGAGAGACCAAAGAAAATACCTCACAATACTCTCAAGGAGGAAATGGCCTTCTCCTTCCCTTCTGGCAACCACAGAGGGAGCCATGGCCTTGCGGTCAGAACTGCTGAGCTAGCATGCCACCTTGCAGACTTGGGTAATTCCACGCAAATGCTCACTCTCATTTTCTCAGACACAAGGAGTGTATGATCTACCTCATAGGATGATTATGCATTTTAAAGTGCTTAATGAACACAGTGAGCTACTTGAAAAACCATGGATGTCGAATAAATGACTTGGGTTTTTTTGTTGACACGTGTATTCAGTAAGTATTTGTTGAGCATTTACTCTGTGCCAGCACATGGAAACAATGCTGAACAAAACAGGCCCCCGAATATCCACTTCCTCAAGGACTTTTCATATTTTAGTGATAAAAGAAACACAAGCAGGAAAGATCCCATTTAAAATAGGGAAGCCTCAGAAACTAACATTGAGGGAGAAATTAAAGCAGTAAGAGAGTAAGTCCTGAAGGTATCAGTGGGAAAGAGGCTCTTCTAGGTGGAGCTATGTGAGAGAAGGAAAAATTAATAGTGGATGCCAGAAAGATAATGGAGGCTGAATGGGCAGATTACAGAGGGCCTCCTGGGTGACTGGGAGCTTGGGGTTTTACTTATAATGGGGTGGGAAGTCCCTAGAAATTATGAACTGTGAATGACCTGACCTATGTTTTTAAAAGATCTACTATGATCAGAAGAGACTGAAGAAGAGTAAGGATGAAAGCAGGGACATAGCGCCTGCCACATAATCCGAGGAGAGGTGACAATAGCTTGGACTGTCAGAGCAGTAGAAATGGTAAGAAAATGCTGGCTTCTGGATGTATTTAGAAAGTAGAAGTGACAGTATTTGTTGATGGCTTAAATTGAAGATGTGAGAGGAAGAGAGGAATCAATGCTAGGAGCTTGGTTTTTAATTTTTCAATGCCAATTAGATTTTTAACTGAGGAAGATCTAATAGGCAGTAAGACATTTGAGTCTGGAATTCAAGAGAGAAGTCTGGTTTTCAGATGAACAGTTACTCACCACTGGAATATAGGATGGTATTTAAAGTCATACCACACCAAATAAAACCACCAAAAAAATTATTTTAGCCAGAGGACCAAAAAAAATTGTTTATATGCAGAGTTTGAGAGAAGAGAAAAAGCAGCCAGTGGCCTAAAAAGAACCAAAAGTGAATGCATTAGGTCAAAGAGTTGAGTTCAAGATGGTAACATAGCAAGATCCTGAACTCAGCTCCTCTGACCAGACACAACACGTCTGCAGCTATATATGGAATAATTCCCTCGAAAGGGACCTGAAATTTTACTTTAGAGAGCCTCTACAACAAAAGATAAAAGAACATCATTGAGACGGGAAGAGGCAGAGACATGACCTCACCAGGAAACACCAGCCTCTGTGCATCACAACTAGAAGAGATTACAGAGGTACAGAACTTTTCCTTGAGAAGCAAGGGATTCGATCTCCACATTAGACACCCTCAAGCCTGCACAGGATAGACAAGCCCAGGCTTTGAAAATTGATGAGGATTATGTTCAGGAGAACTACCAAACTGTGGGGACTGGAAAAACTGTGTCAGTGGGCTCATGTGCACAATCACTTGACCTAAAACCAGTTTGGTTACACCCATCTGAAAAGCACATACCCCCTAGATAATGGAGACCCACTGACTAATTTTACAGTGTCTGTTAGAGAGGCGGGAGACAGAAGACTCTCCAGAGGAACTGAGACACTAGTGGGAGCCATTTTTGTGATCTCAGTCTACCTTACTAACACTGGCACTGAATGGGTATCATTTTAGAATTCTCCCTCTAACTTGCTAGCACCAGTGGTTATGCCCCACCGACAGCTCTGCCCACACACAAATGCACACAGGCAGTTACTGATGAACCCCAACATTGGGCCAGGGGACAGACCCACCCACCTGACATGGAGTAACAGGGTATTTATAGTAAATATTAACAGAAATAAAGATAAAAAATCAGAATAACACAATTATAGTTGAGAACTTGAACACCTCACTTACACTAATGCACAGATCATCCAGACCAAAAAAAAAAATCAGAAAGGAAACATTAGCCTTAAATGACATATCAGAACAGATGGACTTAGTAGATATATACGGAATCTTCATCCAAAAGCAGCAGAAAACACATTCTACTCAAGTGCACACAGAAAATTCTCCAGAATATATCACACTTGAGGCCACAGAACAAGTCTCAAAAAATCCAACGAAACTGAAATAATGTCAAGCGTCTTATTTGATGACAATGGTATGAAACTAGAAATAATTACAAAAAGAAAACTGCAAAAAAAAAAAAACCCCACCAAAACATGGAGATTAAACAACTTGCTGCTGAAAAATCAGTGGCTCTTTGAACAATACATTTAAAAAATACCTAAAGACAAATGAAAATAAAAATATAATAAAGCAAAATCTAAGGATGCAGCCAAAGTGGTTTCTAAGAGGGAAGCTCATAGCAATGCAGGTGTACCTTAAGAAATAAGAAAAATATCAAATAAAAAATCTCACTTTACACGTAAAGGACCTAGACAGAAAAGAACAGTAAAGCCCTGGGGCACCTGGGTGGCTCTGTCGGTTCAGCGTCCGACGTGACTCAGGTCATGATCTAGTGGTTGGTGGGTTCAAGCCCTGCATTGGACTCTGTGCTGACAGCTCAGAGCCTGGACCCTGTTTCAGATTCTGTGTCTCCCTCTCGGGCTGTGCTGTCTGTCTGTCTCTCTCTCTCTCTCAAAAATAAAAACTACAAAAAAATTTTAAATGAATAGGTAAAGCCCCAAATTACTAGAGGAACAGAAATCATGAAGATCAAAGTAAAAAGAAATGAAATAGAGACTAAGGAGAATTTATTTATTTTTAATATAATTTATTGTCAAGTTAGCTAACATACAGTGCATACAGAGTACTCTTGGCTTTGAGAATAAATTCCCATGATTCATAGCTTACATACAACACCCAGTGCTCATCCCAACAAGTGCCCTCCTCAAAGCCTATCACCCATTTTCCCCTCCCCGTATCAACCCTCATAGTTTCAAACAGAGAGGCAAACCATTAAAAAGATAGTTTAAAAGATCAGTGAAACTAAGTTGGTTCACTGACAAAATCAAACTAACCAAAAAATATATTAATAAAATAAGAGGACTCAAAATTTGAAATGAAAGAGGCAAAGCTATAACTGATATCACAGAAATACAAGTATCAAGAGACTACTACAATTATATGACTTCAAACTGGACAAACTATAAGAAATGGATAAATTCCAAGAAACATTCCAAAATTGATTCAGGGAGAAACAGAAAATCTGAATGGCCCAATTACTAGTAAGGATATTAAAATACTAATCAAATATCTCCCAACCAACAAAAGACCAGGACTAGAGGTCTTCACTGATTTCTACTGTATATTTGAAAAAGAATTAATACTTATCCTTCTCAAACTCTTCCAAAAACTGAGAGCGGGTAAAACTTCCAAACACATTTTATGAGGCCAGCATTACCTTGATACCAAAACCAAACAAGGACACCATATTCACAAAAATCACAGGTCAATATTCTTTTTTTTTTTAATTTAAAATTTTTATTTTTTTTTACTTTATAAAGTTTCATATTTTTTTAACATATGCAATTATTTTCCATCATTTACAATATAGTAGTTGCAATGACACTCCAAACAGGTCAATATTCTTGATGCATATGGACACAAGAAACCTCACTAACGGACTAGAATACATAATTCAACAATACATTGAAAGTATTATATATTACAATCAAGTGGGATTTATTCCAGACATGCATGGAAGGTTCAACCTCTGCCAATCAATCTATATAATACATCACATTGATGAAATGAAAGATAGAAGTATACAATCATTCTCCAAAGATAAAGAAAAGCACTTAACAAAATTCAACATCAATTTATGAGGTAAAGACTCAACCAAGTGGGTATAAAGGGGATATACATCAACATAATAAAAGCCATATATAACAATCCTACATTTAACATTACACTCAATGATGAAAAGATGAAAACCTTTCCTCAAAAATCTAGAAGACAAGGATGTCCATATTTTCCACCATGGTTAGGCAATAAAAATAGATAAAAAGAAATCAGAAAGGAAAAAAGAAAACTTGCCATTTGCAAATGACATACTACATTTAGAAAAAAACCACTGGAATACTGGAATAAATGAATTCACTGAATTCACAAGATACAAAACCAATATACAAAACTATGGGCAATCCTATACACTAAAAAAAAACCTACCAGAAAGAAATTAAGAAAACAATACCATTTACAACAGTGTCTAAAAGAATATAATACCTAGGAATAAATTTAACCAAGGAGCCAATGGCATGTTTCATAGAAGCAGATCAAGTCATTCTAATATTTGTATGGAACTACAAAAGACCTTAAACAGCCAAGCAATCTGGAGAAAGAAGAACAAAACTAGGGGTATCAGGCTCCCTGGTTTTAAACTACACTATCCAAAACAGTATGGTACTGGCAATAGAAACAAATGGACCAAAAGAACAGAACTAAGAGCCTATAAAAACACAAATATATATAGGGGTAATCTATAAGGAGGAGCCACGAACGTACAGGGATAAAGAAAAGTCTGTTCAATAAATGGTGTTGGAAAAACTGGCACATATGAAAGAATGAAACTAGACCACTATTACACCACACACAAAATTAATTTAAAATAGATTGACTTGAATGGAAGACTTGAGACCATAAAATTCTTATAAGAAAAACCAGGCAGTAAATTCATCAGTCTCAGCAACATCTTTGGGACTCCAAAGGCAAGGAGAAAATAAACAAATGAGACCACATCAAATAAATAGCTCCTGCACGGCAAGGAATTGTATGTTACCACTTATAAACAATTCAGAAAAACAATGGCAAGATAGGGAGATAGATTTTTAATTGGAAGTTCCAATATGATAGGATATAATAGGTGGTAAATCTTTTAAGAGATACAAAGATGTTCATTCTACTTTCCTTCCAACCTTTCTTTAGGTTTTTATAAGCTTCCAAATAAGAAATTGGTGGGTGTAGATGGAGGCAAGCTGACATTACAGGAAATAACTAGAAGACATTATAGAGTTTTAGACCCAAGGTGCCTCTGTTTAAGAAGCTAATCTACCATCTCTCTACTTCTATGAAGTTTTCAACAAGGGGCCTCACTTCTCTTAGAGTTGGTTTCCATATCTGCAAAATAACAAACCTTCAGAAGTTTGATGTGAGCATAAAGGTAATATAGGGGGTGCCACATGGCATATAGTAGCTGCTCAATAAATATTTGTAATAGTAATAAGTATATACTAAGTGTAATCATTATTATTACCACTATTATTATAAACTATTAGGTTTTTTAATGTTTATTCATTTATTTTGAGAGAGAATGAGTAAGTGGTCAAGGAGCAAAGAGAGAAAGAGAGAGAACCCCAAGCAGGGCAGAGTCTGATATAGGGCTTGATCCATCTTGAAATCAAGAGTTAGACATTCAACTAACTGAGCTACCCAGGTGCTCCAATTATAAACTATTTAAATAACTATTAAACTGGGAAGATCTGGGGCACCTGGGTGGCTCAGTCAGATAAGCATCTGGCTTTGGCTCAGGTCATGATCTCACGGTTTGTGGATTTGAGCCCTGCATTGGGCTCTGTGCTGACAGCTAGCTCAGAGCTTGGAGCCTGCTTCAGATTCTGTATCTTTTTCTCTCTCTCTAACCCTCCTCTGCTCACACTCTCTCTATCTCTCAAAAATAAATAAAAAACATTTTTAAAAAATTAAAAGAAAAACTGGGAAGATCTAGGAAGAAATATAAAAAACTAGGTTCAGTTCATTTTCCAAAAACTTATACTTCTTGGAATAAGGAAAAAGTAAATGCCTTCGAGGAGCAAAAAATCAGAAATGCAAAGGCCCTTGACCCAAGTGATATTCATTGTATCTGAGATCGTCAGCCATCTTTGTTTAAAAATTTTCCAACCTGGCACATGAATCCATTTACTTCCCCCCAACTATTCATCCAGCACCTCCTCAAACCCTGAGCTCTCTCATCAAAGACCAGTTGATACCAAACTTAGGCATTTCCAATGACGTGAGTCATGACTGGACACTCCAGTTCCTATTTCTCTGGCTCCTGGTTTTACTACTGCCTCAGACTTTTAAAGGTTTCAAAATCAGCAGGATCACCAGGAGACAGGAAATCAAATGAAGTGCCTCCTCACGCCCAGTGAATCAGACTGAGCACCTTTCTTCTGAAAGGGGAACATAATTGCAGAGACATAGGAACGATTGCCAAAAGCCTTTCCATTTAGAAGCAACTGATGAAGCAGAGAGCCCACACCCCACTTCACCCGTGCCTCCCCTCGGAGCCCCGTCTGCCTCCCCTCTTTCCTAGCACACAAAAAAAGGAGGGGGACAATTAATTATAAGGTTTATTAAAAAAAAAAAAAGACAAGTGAAATTGCTGTATTCAAAGAACATGTTTAAAAAGCGATACATACAAAATAAAAGCAAAGGAGAATTAAAGGTAAAATAAACAAAAAGACGTCTTTTAGTCCCTTTCAATATGTGCATTTGTGATTTCAGTAACATTTCAGACACGGCTGGATAGATTTATTTGTTCTACTAAATTTGTATGCAGAATCATCTCAGTAGACAAAAATAAATGCACATATAATGTAGAAATTGGTGATAGGCTTCTATTTGTACATTTAAAATACAAAAAGTATATATGTATTTTTAACATTTCCCCTTGGGAAATTTTGTTCTATTTTACTTTCTAACTGAAATAGACTCTCTAGCAAGAAACTACATAATGTTTTTCATCATACCCTAAACAGTATTTTAGGTGTTACACTCTTATAAATATTATTTTTGTTGA
>NC_043711.1:35024059-35066701 GCF_006229205.1 Suricata suricatta
ACACACACACACACACACACACACACACATATATACACACACTCATACACACACACACTCATACACATACATATATTCATATACACATACACAGATGTATGCACATGTAGTGACTCCTCTGCAGCTGGTAACTATGTCTAAGTATGTGTACATTTGCTATTTTAAATACATTTTTTCTATGAACTAAAGTTCAAGTAAAAAACAAATCTATCTTTTTGTGCTGCATTTTTCAGATATACTGAAGTAGTCACACCATATGCACAGTAATTCCTTATAAAACTATTGGTGAAAAACTCTTCTTTAAACCTCTACGACAAAACGGAAATCTCAATGAACAATGAGCTTATGATAGTCAATTTTTTCCTGAGCTCCTTCTCTTAGACTGTAAGTTTCATGAAGGCAGAGAATACAACTTTCATTTATGATTAGATCCCCACACTAAACATTCAATAAATTCTTTTTGAATTAAGGAATTAAGCCTGCTAGTTCTCTTTATCATATACAGCCCATGTTAATACCAGGAAAGAATAGCTACATCAAAGGTGCATCAATGACCTATGAACTTGAGCCAGTAAAACCTTAATACCATGAAAAACCAAAGATAATTTCCCCACATGAGACTGTATGCTCATCCTCCAGGGTAGTCAGGAACTCAGACTCATGAAAATAAAAAGGGGGGGGAGGGAGGAAGGAGTAGGAGGAGCAAGATGACAAGGAGGACAAAGACGAAGAAAAAATTCAAATATAACCTCATTCATATGCCAAACCTTATTTTTCCTGGATTTTTATAGTTCTTTTTTTGTTTTGTTTTGTTTGCTTTTAATCAAACTCTTGAGACAAACACATTCAACAAAGCCTCTCTCCTACCTCTCTCCTAACATGATGGCATTGAGAAAGATGCCCAAATAGAGGTAAAAATAGTTTCTTGGGTGGGTTATGCAATTTAAATGCTGTAAGGGCAGCAAGTTTTTGACTACCCAGGACAAAGTTGGTGATAACATGTTTCAAAGTGCCAACAAAAAATCTGGTGCAATATACCACTGCTGATAACAGTGATCATCTCTGAAAATGACACCAAGGAAGACAGTTTTTGGAATAAACAAGAATTGATTTTATAATTAAAGAAAAGCACTATAAAAGCGCTATAAAAATGGGAGTGAATAAAGGAGACACTCTCTTAACCAAAGTTCTCAAACAGCAGTTTTCAAAGTAGGGTATTCCAACTTGTAGAATATATGGAGAGATTTTGAAGAGGTACACTCACAATTAAGATAATCAGTTCCCAGCTAATTTTCCACACATTGTTATTTTACCTGAACATATAGGATGTGCTATGATGGAAACATACATATGCCTGCTCTCCAGTCCCGGCTCGCTTTCTCTCATTTTATGAAGAATGACTTTCGTGTGAGGAATAAATATTTCTGGATTAATACCCAACCAAAAAACAGTTTGAAATGTGGTGTCACTGAAGGCATCCTCCCCAATTTTCATCTCATTAAGAGATGACATCCAAATACAATTTTACTAATGAGGAAGAATTTTTAGATGTCAACTTAAAGACTTCACAAGTGTCTCAGCACCACATTTTACTTTTCCAAAGAATCTCAAATTCACAAGTGACAAATAGGCAAGCTTTACTGAAACAAGACCATACAGAATTCATAACATTAGATCCATGCTCAAAGAAATAACCTTCCTACTACATCAAATGATTGGTAAATGAGTGCACATTTATAGACACTACATTGAAATAAAATATTTAAGGCAAGTTTTATCTTTTCTAAAAAATAATTTCTTCTCTAAAGACTTTTCCAGTCAACCAGACAACTACTGCTCTCCATCACCTAGATAAGAGAGAATCTACTAAAGGTCACAGCTAATTTCAGCATTGTCACTCCTGAAGGTGCACATATTATCCCCTATAAGACCAGATGTTCTGTCTCTACCTGAACTAGGGTGTACTGCAATACTACAATATAATTCTCACACTACCTGGAATTGTTGCAGTTTCACAAATGAAGGGTTACCTCCTCCACAAGACTGCTGCCACTTCAGATGACAAGTTACCTGCACTTCTGGCCACCTCAACTACACTTACAGGGGTTCCCACAACCCCATCAGCTTTGGTAAGTCACTAGAACAGCTCATAGAACACAAGGAAACACTAAAACTTACATTTTTGTTAAGAATGCACATAGGCTACGGTCTGGAAGGATCCTGGACACAAAGCTCCCATGTCCTTTTCCCTTGGATTAAATGCATGTCATTCTCTGAGCATAGTGATGTATTCTTCACCAACCTTCTCGTCAACAGAACTTGTGTCCAAAGTTTTTACAGAAATACCATTACATAGCCATGACTGATTAAATCACTGGCCATGTTACTAAATTTAGTCTCCAGCTCTCCTCCTCCACCCAGAAGTCAGAAGGTAGCAAGTTCCTAACCTCTAATCACGGTTGGTCTTCTTGTGGCCATCCCATACTTCCCCATCTGAAGCTATTTAGGGACCCAGCCTGAGTGGCCACATTAGCGTAACAAAGACAGTAATATCACCCAGGTAATTTCAAGGTTTATTTAAAGCTCTGTGCCAGGGAACAGGGACAAACACCAGAGATGTTCTTTATTGTATTACAATAGGTAAATTTAAATTGTGGAAAGAGTTTGGGGCACTTGGGTGGCTAAGTAGATTAAGCAACAACTTCAGCTCAGGGCATGATCTCATGGTTCCTGAGTTTGAGCCCCACATCCAGTTTTGCGCTGACAGCTCAGAGCCTGGAGACTGCTTCAGATTATTTGTCTCCTTCTCTCTGTCCTTACCCCACTTACACTCTGGCTCTCTCTCTCACCCAAAAATAAATAACCATTAAAAAAAATTGTCGAGAACTTCATTAAATTTTTAATGAACTTTTGGGTTGAGAGAATACCAAGAGTAGGCAGCATAAAGAGAAGTAAGAACAAGAACAATCCTGGGATCCTACAATGATAAACAGAGAAATGTTGTCCCTTTGGTGGGTGGGGAGAGAGGAGATGAGTATGAAACCAACTCTCTCCCCAAGTGCCTTCCCTCTACAGATACCAGGGCAAGTTCAGCCACCATGGAGGAAGGAGAAGAAGAAACATTGAAAAAGCCCTGTCGTTGAGGCTCAGACATACAAGGTTGCCTAAAACTGATACTGGAGGAGAAGAGCAATCAAATCCCTGCTTCCATCACTGAAAAAAGAGCGCTATCCGTCTACTAGGGGGGAAAGGACAAAAGCAAGAAGAAAGATCACCTCTACAGGGTCCAACAGTAAGCACCAATCCACTACTGAAGAGATGGGAAAGCTGTGTGGGACTAAGGGCTCTGAGAGCACGAACAACATCAAAACAAATCCAGCTTATGAAGAGACTAGACTGACTCAACTCATGGCCTCATGGAAAAAGAGATGGGCCTATTTCTATCATAAATAATATTCATCTCAATTTCCCCTTCTATATACGCAGTCTTGCATTAAATAACAAATTATGAGACACAGACAAGATATCAAGAAAAAAAATGACCTAGAAAACAATGGAGCAACAGTTTTAAAGCATTGAAAGAAAAACTTGCCAACCCAGAAATTCATGTTCAAAAATGAAGGCAAAATCGACCAGGAAAATTAAAGTAGAATTCCTAAAATTATTCAAAATGGCAGAATGGGAAAATGAAGGGACAGAAAAAGAGAAGCGGCAAGCAAAATAAATATAGAAATAAACCAGCAGTCTTAAATCCAAACATGTAAATAAGTGTAGTTAACAGTAATGGACTATACAATTCAGTTGAAAGGCAGAGATGGTCAAAATGGACAAAATAAAAACCTAATCCAAATATATGCTAGCTACAGGATATACATTTTTTAATGTTTTCAAATTTTTTTTATTTTTTCAGGATATACACTTTTGAAACAGAAAGGCAATAAGTAAATGAATGGAAACGAGGTATACTATGCAAAAGTAAGCATGAAAAGACTGAAATACCTGTATTAGGAGTAGACAGAATATATTTCAAGATAAAATGCACTACGATGAATAAAAATGAACATTTCATTAGAATAAAAAGGTCAGCTTAACAGAAAGATACAGATATCATTATACTATTCACAAAAGAGTTTAAAATACATAAAGCAAAATGATACACTTAAGCAGGAAAATAGAAGGAGGGCTCAAGGTGTCTGCAAGGAAGACCCTGAACTCACCTCCTCTCATGAACACAACATATTTACAGCTTATTTACACCACCCACCCTACTCTCTGGAGGCCAGCACCAGAAAGTCAAGTCCCCAAAATATCTGGCTTTGAAAATTAATGGGGAATAAGACCAGGAGCATCACAGAACTATGGGTAATGGAGATCTCAGCCTTAATAGGCTCATGTACAAGCCCACTCATCCTGATTTCAGGGCAAAAATAGAAGTTTCAAAGTATTAAGATTAAAGGAGAACACAACTTACTAATTTTAAAGCAGCTATTAGAGAAGCAAGAACCTGCAGAGACTCCATCTAGGAAGGAAGTATGGGTTGACACTATTTTTGCAAAATCATCCTAACTTGCTGGTGACAGAGCCGATGGGTGCCATTTTTGGTGTCCTCCTTCTAAACTGCTAGTACCATAGGGTGTCCTTTCCGTACTCACACCCTGCCCACCACATACAGTGCAGAGTTGCAGAAAGGCTGGGCAAAAACACCCCAGCACTGCCCAACCCCTGCAAATGCTGAGCCACAGTTTTATCAGGCAAACAACCTGGCCATGTCCACCTCGTCCAGAACTGGGAAGGGCCAGCACCCTGAGCCCCACTCTCCCCACTCATCAGCAGCCAAGCCAAACCAAGAAGGCAAGTGTCCCAGTCCTACCCTCCCCAGGCAATGCATGGGGACACACGTGGAACGAGGAGTGCCCTAAGCCTCACTCATCCAGCTCTGAGACTGAGCCACAAAAGAGCCCTGGGCCACGACATCCCAGTACTGCAGCTAACCAACAACTGGGCCCAGCAATGGCCATGAGCAAAGCCCATCCCACAGAGAGATCAGCTCCAAAGCAGAAAGGCTGAGCACCTTGAATCCCGTCCTCCCTTAACAAGTCCAAAAAAGGAGGGGCAAGATGGAGGAGAAATAGGGAGCTCTACAATTTTTGCCTGCCTGCATCTATCAAACTAAGAAGGACTGAAGCCACAATACTCTGATCTGTAAGAGTGGGAGGAAAATACACAGAGTCCACCGAGAAGACAGCCTCATAACTGCCTGAGTGAGTGCGAACGGGGAAAATAAAAATGGGCCGGGGCCTGGAAGCTGGAAGAGGAGGGAGTCTCAACCTCACCCCCAGTGCAGAGCCACGGAGATATGAGGCGAAGAGAAAGAGGCTGAAAATGCTCAGAGAGCTGTCTCTAGAGAAGCTGAGTCGGAGAGAGATCCTATCATCCCATCTATAACCACAGGGCACAGGCAGAGAGATCTGCCCCCATTAGCTAGTGTGTTTTCCTTGGGCTTGGTGCACCTATTCCAGGCAGAGCCAGGAGAAACTACTCCCCAAATCCCCTATTCGATCCTGTCTAGGAAGCCACCCGCCTGTCGAAATACATCTCATCTCGGGCAGTACCATTAAAGTGCGTGGACCAGGATTTGGAAATGAGATGAGGCTTGGAAAATACAACTTGACCCGCCCATGGCACAGGGAGATTGAACCCAAAAGAGTGGTTTGCAACACTTGGTTTGAGAAGGGATTGGGATGCTGCCATTCTTCTCCCCACAACCACCAACACGGGGAGCCAACGAGTAGCCAGTGGGACTTGCAGTGGAGGCGAGACTGACCTACACCAAACTATGACCATCTGCGCTGGAGAGCTGCCTTTTTTTTTTCTTTTTCTCCTTATCCCCCCTGGAGCTCAGGAAAGACCAACATTCATGTATTGCTATGATTAGATCAATTCTTGCCATTCAGATATATTTTCCCATATCTCATTCTTATCTCTCCCCTACGCTGGTTTTATGCTTTCAGACTGTCCTTTGTCCTTTGTTGTTTTTGTCCCCCCCAACTTCTTATTGTTTTCTTTTCTTTTTTATCTATCTCCTTATGGTTTGCTTGTTCGTTTGACTTGTCTCTGTGTTTGCATGCTTTTGTTCCCTGTGTGATTGTCTGTTTGTTTTCCTTTTAAGTGTGGCCTCAAGAAACAAGCCAAAGTACACATGGTGGAGAGTCCCAAATATCACAACCAGTAGGGAAATAAAATAACCAAAGGTACAACAAGAGAAACCGAGACACCATTAAAAGAACACTTCCTGAAATGACAGGCCCTGGACAGTCAATGAGCCTCCTTTAATACAGCAATATTAATAGGGGCAGAAAAAATAAGGAGCTTTTAAAACTTACAAGAGACAGAAAGCCAGCCAAATGATGAAATGGAAGAACTCTCCTCTAAAGAAATTCCAGGAAGAAGTCACAGCCACAGAACTGCTAAAAACAGATATAAGCAACATAACTGAGCAAGAATTTAGAACAACTGTCATAAAATTAATTGCTGGGCCGAAAAAAAGCATGGGAGTCATCAGAGAAGTTACTGATACAAAGACTAGGAACCTTGAAAATTGTGACAAGTTAAAAAATGCTATAAGTAAGGTGCATAATAAAATGGAGGCTGCCACTGCAAGGATTGAAAAGGCAGAGAGGAGAATAGGTGAATTAGAAGACACAGTTATGGCAAAGAGGAAGCCGAGAAAGAGAGAAATGGATATAGGAGCACAAAAGGAGAATTTGAGAACTGAGTGATACAATCAAATGGAACAATTTCCGTATCATAGGAATTCGTGAAGAAGAAGAAAGACAAAGGTCCTCAAGGGGCGCTTGATCAAGTTATACCCCACAACTTCCCCAAACTGGAGAGGAAAATAGACATTAAAATCAAAGAGGCAAAGAGATCTCCCCCTCAGATGTAACTTGAATCAACCTCCATCATGACATAGCATAGTGAAACTAGCAAAATATAAGGATAAGGAGAATTCTGAAAGCAGCTAGGGATAAAAAGGGCCCTAACATACAAAGGGAAACCTATCAGAGTGGTTAAAGACCTATCTACTGAAACTTGACAGACCAGAAAAGAATGGCAGGAAATCTTCAATGTGATGAACAGAAAAAATATGCAGCCAAGAATCTTTTATCCAGCAAGCCTGTCATTCAAAATAGGAGAGATAAAGGTTTTCCCAAATAAACAAAAATTGAGAGACTTCATCACCACCAAACCAGCCCTACAAGAAATCCTAAGAGGAACTCTATGAGGAAATTGTTGCAAAGAATACAAGGTACCAGAGACACCACTACAGGCATGAACACTACAGAGAACACAATGACTCTAAACCCTATTTTTTAATAATAACACCGGATGTAAAGGGACTGAATGCTCCAAATGACACAGGGTAGCAGAAAGGACAAAAAAAACCCCAAAATGCATCTCTAATTGCTGTCTACAAGAGACTCATTTTAGACCTGAAGACCCCTTCAGGTTGAAAGTTAGGGGATGGACAGATGGCCAACAGGCACATGAAATGATGCTCATCATCACTCATCAGGGAAATACAAATCTAAACCACACTGAAATACCACCTCACACCAAGTCAGAGTGGCTAAAATGAACAAATCAGGACACTATACATGCTGGCGAGGGTGTGGAGAAACGGGCACCCTCCTACACTGTTGGTGGGAATGTAAACTGGTGCAGGTGCTCTGGAAAACAGTGTGGAGGTTCCTCAAAAAACTATCAGTGGAACTCCCCTAGGACCCAGCAATAGCACTGCTGGGGATCTATCCAAGGGATACAGAACTACTGATGCATAGATGCACATGTATCCCAATGATCATAGTGTCCCTTTCAACAATAGCCAAATCATGGAAAGAGCCCAAATTTCCATCAACAGATGAAGTGATCAAGAAGATGTGGTTTATATATACAATGGAATACTGCATGACAATGAGAAAGAATGAAATCTGGCCATTGGTAGCAAAATGGATGGACATAGAGGGAGTCTAAGCGAAATAAGTCAGGCAGAGAAGGACAGATACCATATGTTGTCACTCATAGGTCTAACAGGAGTAACCTAATAGGAGAAGGGGAACAGGAGTAACCATGGGAAGGGGAAAGAGTTGGGGACAGGGAGTGAGACAAATCATGAGAGACCTTTGAATACTGAGATCAAACTGAGGGCTAAAGAAGGAGGGCAGAAAGGGAGGTGATGGTCATGGAGAGGGGCACTTGTGGGGAAGAGTACTGGGTGTTATATGGAAACCAACTCGGTAATAAACTATTAATAAAATAGGAAGGAAGGAAGGGAGGGAGGGAAAGAAAGAGGATGGAGAAATATCTATCAGGCAACTGTAAGTCAAAAGAAAGCTGGAGTAGCCATATTTATATCAGACAAACTGGACTTTAAAGTAAAGGTAGTAACAAAAGATGAAAAAGGACATTATATAATAATTACAGGATCTCTCCATCAGAAAGAGCTAACAATTATAAACATCTATGTGCTGAATTCGGGACCACCCAAATACATAAAACAATTAATCACAAACAGAAACAATCATCGATAAGAATGTGTTAATTGCAGAGGATTTTAATACTCCACTTATACCAATGGATAGATTAACCAGACAGAAAATCACTAAAGAAACAATGGACCTGAACGATGGATTTGACATATATATATTTAGAACTCTGCATCCTGAGGCTAGTGAACTCACTTTCTTCCCAAGTGCGCATGCCACATTCTCCAAGGTAGATCACATACTGGGTCATAAAGCAACCCTCCATAAGTGTAAATGAATTGAGATCATACCATGCACACTTTCAGATCACAATGCTATGAAACTTGAAATCAATCACAGGAAAAAGTCTGGAAAATGTCCAAAAACATGGAGGTTAAAAACCACCCCAGAAAAGAATGATTGGGCTAATCAGGCAATTAGAGAAGAAATTAAAAAGTATATGGAAACAAATGAAAACAAAAATACAACAATCCAAACTCTCTGGGATGCAGCAAAGGCAGTCCTAAGAGTAAAGTATATGGCAATCCAGACCTATTTCAATGAACTATAAAAACAACAACAAATTCAAAATCTAACAGACCACCTAAAGGAACTAAAAGGGAGCAGCAAGAGCACCCCAAACCCAACAGAATAAGAGAAATAATAAAGATCGGGGCAGAAATAAACAATATAGGATCCAAAAAAGCAGGTGAACGGATCAATGAAAACCAGATTTGTTTATTAAAAACACAAACAAAATTGATAAGCCTTTAGCTCTTCAGACAGGAAAGAGAGAACAACCAAATAGACAAAATCACGAATGAAAATGGATCTATTACACCCAATCCCTCAGAATACTCTGAAAAATTATATGCCAATAAACTGGACAACCTAGAAGAAATGGACAAATTCCTAAATACACATACACTACCAAAATTCAAACGGGAAGAGTTAGACCTAATACCTACTCTTCTCAAGCTATTCCAAAAAATAGAAATAGAAGGAAAACATCCAGACTCACTCTACGAAGCCAGCATCACTTTGATCCCCAAACCAGATAGAGACCCAACAAAAAAAGAGAACTAAAGGCCAATATCCTTAATGAATACAGATGTAAAAATCCTCAACAAGGTAATTGCAAATCGAATTCAACAGCATATAAAAAGAATTATCCACCATGATCGAGTGGGATTCATTTCTGGGTTAAAGGGCTGGTTCAATATTCGCAAATCCATCAATGTGATACATCACATTAATAAAAAAAAAAAAGATAAAAACCATATGATCCTGTCAATAGGTACAGAAAAACCATTTGACAAAATACAGCATCCTTTCTTAATAAAAACCCTCAAGAAAGGCAGGTTAGAAGAAACTTACTTAAACATCATAAAAGCCATTTATATAAAGCCCACAGCTAATATCATCCTCAATGCAGAAAAACAGAGCCTTCCGCCTAAGATCAGGAACACATCAAGGATGTCCACTCTCACCACTGTCATTTAACATAGTGCTGCAAGTCCTAGCATCAGCAATCAGACAACAAAATGAAATAAAAGGCATCAGAATTGGCAAAGATGAAGTCAAACTTTAACTTTTTGCAGATGACATAATCTACATGGAAAATCCAAATGACTCCACCAGAAGCCTACCAGAACTGATCCATGAATTCGGCAAAGTCGCAGGGTACAAAATCAATGTACAGAAATTGGTTGCATTTTTATATACCAATAATGAAGCAAAAGAAAGAGAAATCAAGAAACAATCCCATTCACAATTGCACCAAAAATCATAAAATACCTGGGAACAAACCTAACCAAATATGTAAAAGAGCTGTAAAATAAAAATTATAGAAAACTTATGAAAGAAATTGAAAAAGACACAAAGAAATGGAAAAACATTCCATGCTCATGGATCGGAAGAATAAACATTGTTAAAATGTCATTATTACCCAAAGCAATTGACA
Source organism: Suricata suricatta (assembly GCF_006229205.1). Lineage (NCBI taxonomy): Eukaryota > Metazoa > Chordata > Mammalia > Carnivora > Herpestidae > Suricata > Suricata suricatta. Next base: position 35,034,548 of record NC_043711.1, read on the forward strand.
CATTCAATTCAATCCCAATCAAAATTGCATTTTTGCATTCTTTGCAAAGCTAGAAAAAACTATCCTAAAATTTGTATGGAAACACAAAAGACCCCAAATAGCCAAAGTAATATTGACGAAGAAAACCAAAATGGGAGGCATCTTAATCTCAAACTTTAGCCTCTACTACAAAGCTGTCAATATCCAGATAATATGGTATTGGCACAAAAACAGACACATAGACCAATGGAATAGAATAGAGAACCCCGAACTGGGCCCACAAATGTATGGTCAATTAATCTTGCACAAAGCCAGTAAGAGATGGAAAAAAGACGGCCTCTTTAACAGGTGGTGCTGGGAGAACTGGACAGCAACATGCAGAAGAATGAAACTAGACCACTTTCTTACACCATACACAGAAGTAGACTCAAAATGGATGAAGGACCTGAATGTGAGACATGAAACCATCAATACCCTAGGAGAAAGCAGGAAACAGCCTCTTTGACCTCAACTACAGCAATTTCTTACTTGATACATCTCCAAAGGCAAGGGACATGAAAGCAAAAATGAACTATTGGGACCTCATCCAGATAAAAAGCTTCTGCACAGCAAAGGAAACAATCAAAAAAACTGATAGGCCACTGATGGAATGGGAAAAGAGAGTTACAAATGACATATCGGATAAAGGGCTAATATCCAAAATCTACAAGGAACTCACCAATCTCCTCACTTGAAAAACAAAGAATCCAGTGAAGAAATGGGCAGAAGACATGAATAGACACTTCTCCAAAGAGGACATCCAGATGGCCAACAGACACATGAATGATGCTCAGTGTCACTCATCATCAGGGAAACAAATCAAAACCACACTGAAATACCACCACACGCTGGTCAGAGTGGCTAAAATGAACAAATCAGGAGACTATAGATCCTGGTGAGGATGTGGAGAAACGGGCACCCTCCTACACTGTTGGTGGGAATAGAAACTGGTGCAGCTGCTTTGGAAAACAGTGTGGAGGTTCCTCAAAAAACTATCAGTGGTCCCCTAGGACCCAGCAATAGCACTGCTAGGGATCTACCCAAGGGGTACAGAAGTTGCTGATGCACATGTACCCCAATGTTCATAGCAGCACTTTCAACAATAGCCAAATCATGAAAAGAGCCTAAATATCCATCAACTGATGAACTGATCAAGAAGATGTGGTTTATCCATACGATGGAATACTACATGGCAATGAGAAAGAATGAAATCTGGCCATTCGTAGCAACATGGATGGACCTCTAGGGTGTCATTCTAAATGAATTAAGCCAGGCAGAGAATGATAGATACCATATTTTTTCACTTAGAAATTTAACAGGAGAAACGTAACAGAAAACCATGGGGAGAGGAAGGGAGGGAAAGAGTTAGGGAGGGGGAGGGAGGGAAATCATGAGAGACCCTTGAATACTGAAAACAAACTGAGGGTTGAAGGGGGAGGGGGAAAAGGGAAGGGGGGGATGGTCATGGAGGAGGGCACTTGTGGGGAAGAGCACTGGGTGTTATACGGAAACTAACTTGACAATAAACTATAAAAAAAAATCAAAAACAGAAAAACCAAAAACAAAACAAGTCCCAGGAGGTGCCTGGAACCCCACCAACCCCACCATAAACCACGAAGCAGCCAGCAAAACAAGTGCCCCAACTAATGACCTCCCCAAGCAGCAGAGGAACCACAACCAGGCAAGAGGAGTACCCCAGTGCTGCCGACCCCCACACAGAGACTGAGCCACAACCAAATAGACAAGGAACTCTAACACAACTCATACCACTCAATAACCACACAGCAACTATTTGCAAGTTAATACTGAGAGCCCCATCCTCCCCTTACAGAAGCCCAGGCCCAGGCACAACACAGCTCACAGGAAAGACACCACAGACTGCCAAGCTCTGATGGAGAAGAGAGACTGTTCTTCTGGGCCACAAGGAATAGTCCCTACAGAAGATGAGTTATGCAAGACTGAGGGAAGCAGCTCTTTAGTTTAACATATACAGATGAGCACGGACAGCAAAATGAGGAAACAGAGTAATATGCTCCAAACCAAAGAAGGCAGCATATCCACAGGGGAAAAAGTAGTAAAGTTCATTTAAAACAAATAGCTAGTAGAAAATACATAAAATAAATAGTAAAATATATCAAAATATAAAAATGTAAAGTCTTGCACTGTGTTCAAATTTAAGTTATTACTAATTCAAAAGGCACTGTTATATACATAAGCTACTTTATGTAAACTTAAGGTTAGCCAGAGCACCTGGGTGGCTCAGTCGGTGGAATATCTGACTCGAGCTCAGGTCATGAAGTCACGATACATGAGTTCAGGCCCAACATTAGGCTCTCTGTTCTCTGCACAGAATCTCTGTCCCCCTCTCCCTCTGCACCTCCCCCACTCAAGCTCATTCTGTCTCTCAAAAATAAATGCACATTAAAAGAAATAGTATCCACCAAAAAAAAAAAAACTATAGTAAATGCACAAAAGGAGCAAAGAATCTAAACAAAATACTAAGAAAACATTCAAAGAACAACAAAGAAAGGAACAAAGAACTATAACAATAGCGATAAATCAATTAACAAAATGGCAGAAAATACACACCTATCAATTATTACTTTAAATGTTAATGGAATAAATCCTCCAATCAAAAGACACAGGGTGGTTAAATGCATTAAAAAAAAAAAAGTTTCTTCTATGTGCTGCCTAAAAGAGACTAACTTCAAACCTAACGACACAGATAGAAATTGAAAGGTTAGGGGCACCTCAGTGGCTCAGTTGGTTAAGCTTCTGGCTTTGGCTAAGGTCATGATCTCGTGGTTGGTGGGTTCAAGACCCACATCCAGCTCTGTGCTGAATGCTTGCTCAGAGCCTGGAGCCTGCTTCAGATTCTGTGTCTCCTTCTCTTTCTGACTCTCCCTACTCATGCTCTTGTTTCACTCTATCTCTCAAAATTAACAAAAAAAAAAAAAAAAAAAGGAAATTGAAAGGTTAGAAAAAGACATATCATGCAAATAGAAATGAAAACAAAACTGGGGAATAATACTTGTTTCAAAGAAACAGACCTTAAAAGAAACAGTTACCAAAAAAATCCCAACAATGAGGGGCATTACAAAATGACAGGGGCACTACAAAATGATACTCTTAACAAGAGTATGTAACATTTGTCAGTATTTATATATCCAACCTAGAAGCACCTAAATACATAAACCAAATTCTAACAAAAATAAAGGGATAAACAGATGGTAATACAATAATAGAACAGGACTTTAATATACTATTTCCATCAATGAATAAATCATTCAAACAGAAAATCAATAAGGAAACCTTAACTTTAAATATCACATTAGATCAGCTGAACTTAATAGATATATACACAACATTCCATCCAAAAATGGCAGAATACACATTGTTCACATTCTCCAGGATAGATCACATATTTGGCTATAGAGCAAATCTCAATAAATTCAAAAAGACTGAAATACTTCCAGGCATTTTTTCCCCACAAGGGAATTAAACTACAAATCAACTGTGAGAAGAAAGTTGGAAAAAATAAAATATAAATGTGGAGACAGAACAACATGCTATTAAACAACCAGTAAGTTAATGAAGACCTTAAAGAGGAAATTAAAAAAAAAAATATCTTGAGACAAGTGAAAATTGCAAGGCAAAGTTCCAAAATCATTGAGATAGACCAAAAGCAGTTCTAAGAGAAAAGTTTATAGTAATACAGGCCTACCTTAAGAAACAAGAAAAATCTCAGATAAACAATCTAACTTTACATTTAAAAACAGAAAAAGACAAAAATGTCCCAAGTTAGAAGGATAAAAAAGATCAGAGGAGAAATAAATGAAACAGAGACTTAAAAAAAAAAGACAAGAAAGGATCAGTAACAGTAAGAGCAGGTCCTCTAAAAATGTAAATGAAATTGACAAACCTTTAGCACAGCTCATCAAGAAAAAGAGAAAAGGAGCCCAAATAAAATCAGAAATCAAAGAGGAAAATCTTAACCAATGCAACAGAAATACAAAGGGTCAGAAGATAATACTGTCAATAATTAGTGTATACAGGAACAATTACTATGCAGCAAATTAGACAGCCTAGAAGAAATGCGTATATTCCTTGATACACACAACCTTATAAGACTGAGTCAGAAAGAAACAGAAAATCAGAATAGATTACTAGTAATGAAATTAAATCAGTAATATAAAAAAAACCTCCCCAACAAACAAAAGTCCAGTGTCAGGTGACTTCACAGGCAAATTCTACAAAATACTGAAAAACTCAATACCTATCCTCAAGTTATTCCCAAAAATTGAAGAAGAAGGAATAATTCCAAACTCATTTTACAAGAATAGCGTTACCCTGGTAACAAAATCAAGGTTGGTTTAGAGGGAGCATTCCTCAACATAAGAAGGGACATATATGACAAACCCACAGCTAACATCACACTCGAGGTTGAAGAACTGAAAGCTTTTCCTCTAAGATCAGGAAACAAATCAAGGACACCCACTCTTACCACCTATAGTCAACTCAGTACTGGAAGTGCTAGCCACATAAATAAGAGGAAAACAGAGGCATCCAAATTGGTAAAGAATAAGTAAAATTATCGCTATTTGCAGATGGCATTGGACTACAGGTAGAGAACCATAAAGACTCCGCCAAAGAAAAGAAATAAAGAAAAAAACTATTAGAACTAATAAATGAATTCAGTCAAGCTGCAGGATACAAAATTCATACATGGAAATCTGTTTTTATAGACAAATAATGAAGTAGCAGACAAAAATTTTAAGAAAACAATCCCATTTAAAATTGCAACAAAAAGGGGCGCCTGGGTGACTCAGCTGGTTAAGCCTCCAAACTTCGGCTCAGGTCAGATCTCACATTTGTGGGTTGGAGCCCCGCGTCAGGCTCTGAGCTGACAGCTCAGAGCCTGGAGCCTGCTTCCAATTCTATGTCTCCTTCTCTCTCTGCCCCTCCCCTTCTCATGCTCTGTCTCTCTCTGTATCAAAAATAAATAAAGCATTAAAAAAATTTTTTTAAATAAAAATAAAATTGCAACAAAAAATAAAATACCTAGAAATCTATTTAACAGAGGGAAAGACTTGTACTCTAAAAATTATTTCACATTAAAAGAAATTAAAGATAACACAAATAAATATAAAAATACATTTTGTTCATGGATTGGAAAAATTAATATTGTTCAATGTTAATGTTACCCAAAGCAATTTACAGATTCAATGTAATCCCTATGAAAATACCAAAAGCATTTTCACGGAAGTGGAACAAATAATCCTAAATTTATATGGAACCACAAAGAACCTGAAGAGCCAAAGCAATCCTGAGAAAGAACAAAGATGGAGGTATTGTGCTCCCTGATTTCAAACTATACAACAAAGCTATAGTAAAAAAAAAAAAAAAAAACACACAAAAACAAACAAAAAACAAAAAAACAAACAAAAAAAACCCGTGTGGTACTCACACAAAAACAAATACAAAGATCAATGGAACTGAATAGAGAGCCCAGAAATAAACCCGTATTTTGTGGTCAATTAATCTATGAAAAAGGAGGCAAGAAGAATCAATGTAGAAAAAGACAATTTTGGAGCTCGCCTGAGTGGCTCAGTCGGTGAGTGTCTGACTTCGGCTCAGGTCATGATCTCACATTTTGTAGGTTCGAGCCCCGCGTTGGGTTCTGTGCTGACAGCTCAGAGACTGGAGCCTACTTCTGATTCTGTGTGTCCCTCTCTCTCTGCCCCTCCCCTGCTCATGATCAGTCTCTGTCTCTCAAAAACAAATAAATGTTAAAAAAAATTTTTCTTTTAAAGAAAAAAACAATTTCTTCAACAAATGGTGTTCAGAAAACTGGACAGCCACATGCAAAAGAATGACACTAGACCACTTTCTTACACTGTACACAAAATTAAACTCAAAATGGGTAAAAGACTTAAATGAAAAACCTAAAACCATAAAACTCTTTGAAGAATACACAGGCACTAATCTCTTTGACATCCCTCTAAGTGGTATTTTTTGGAATATTTCTTCTCCGGTAAAGATACCAGCAGAAAGAAGTAGGACTGCATCAAACTATGAAGCTTTTGTACAGTGAAGGAAACCATCAACAAAACAGAAAGGTATTTTGGAACAGTAGGAGAAGATAGCTCCAAACAATATATTCACTAAATATCTAAAATACATCAAGAATGCACACAACTCACAAAAAACAACCCAATAAAAAATGGGCAGACAATCTAAATAGACATTTTTCCAAAGAAGACATACAGATGGCCAACAGGCATGTGAAAAGACACTCAACATCATTAATCACCAGGGAAATGTGAATCAAAACCATAACGAGACACCACCTTACACCTCTCAGAATGGTTATGATCAAAAAAACAAGAACTAACAAGTGTTGACAAGAATGTGAAGAAAAGCGAACACTTGTTCACTGTTGGTGGGAACGCAAACTGGTGCAGTCATTATGAAAAACAGCATGGCGACTCCTCAAAAACTGAACAAAAGAGGGGCGCCTGGGTGGCTCAGTCGGTTAAGAGTCAAACTTCAGCTCAGGTCATGATCTCACAGTCCCTGAGTTCAAGCCCCTCATCGGGCTCTGTGCTACAGCTCAGAGCCCGGAACCTGCTTCAGATCTGTATCTCCCTTACTCTCTGTCTCTGTAGCTCTCTCAAAAAAAAATAATAAACATTTTTTAAAAATTGAAAAATAAAACTACCATATGATCCAGCAATTCTACTTTTGAATATTTATCTAAAGAAAAATGTCCATTTGAACAGATATATACATCTATGATCACTGCAGGAGCATCACTTATAAGAGCCAAGAGAAGGACACCAAAGTGCACATCAAAAGATGAATAAATGAATACAGAAACTGCAGTGTTTATATACAACAGATTATTACTCAGCCAGAAGAAAAGAACACAATCTTGTCACTTGTAACAACAAGGATGGACTTTTAAGGGCATTATGATGACTGAAATGAGCCAGACAGAAAAAGACAAACACCATATGATTTCACTTATATATGGAATCTAAAAAGCAAAACAAATAAAGGAACAAAACTCATGGATGCAGACAACAGAGTGGTGGTGGCCAGTGGGAAAGGGTTTGGTGGTGGATAACAAGGGAGGAAAAAGATCAAGAGGTAGAAATTTCTAGTCATAAAATGAATGTGTAATGAGGCTGTAGGGCACACCAGGGTGACTACGGTTAGCAATGTTGTATTGCACATTATGTAGCCTTATAAGGTGTTGGGGAAAACCAAATTTACCGTGATCACTGCAGTGTACACAAATATTGAATCATTCTGTTGTACACTTGAAACCAATACCATGTTGTAAGACAATTATAACATGGTATAACAAGACAAAAAAAATGTCACAACTTGGATTTAACAAGGGATACTTAGATATGTGTAAGACATTAAAAGTACAAGAAAACAAAATTAGATAAATTCCACTTCATTAGAATTCATAATTTCTGCTCAAAAGACACTGTTTAAGGAGTGCCTGAGTGAATCAGTCAGCTGAGCTTCTGATTTTTCATTTTGGCTCAGATCATGATCTCACAGTTCCTGGGTCTGAGATCCCCAATGTTAGCGTGGAGCTGCTTGGGATTCTCTCTCTCCCTCTCTCTTTGCCCGTATCCCACTTGCATGTACGAGCTCTCTCTCTACGTGAATAAACTTTTTTAAAAAGACATGGTTTACAAAAAGAAGAAATCTTAGTACTAGGTCTAGGAAAAGCAATTCATACAACTCACATGATAAAAGACATATCCAGAATATAAAGAACTCTTACAACTAAGTAAGAAAACAAATTAATGGATATTTAGCTCCTTCTCCAAAAACATTCAACAACATCAACATGTACTAGAGAAATGCAATTTAAAACTTTAATAAGTTGCCAGTAGGTCCCTATAAAAATAATTATAATCATAAAAGTGACAAAACCAAATGCTGATGAGAATGCAGACAAACTGGAATTCTCATGCACTGTTGGTGGGAATGCAAAATTATATAGCCACTTAGGTAAGCAGATTTGCAGTTTATTACAAAGTTAACCATGCAACTACCATACCACCGAGTAACCCAATTCCCAAGGGAAATGAAAACTTACTTCCCCATAAGGACTTGTATGTAATCACTGGTTATAACAGTTCTTTCTTTGTTCAAAAATGGAAACATCTGGGGTGCGTGGGGGGCTCAATTGGTTGAACATCCAACTCTTGATTTCATCTCAAGTCATGATCTTACAGTTGTGAGGTCACGTCTACATCTGGCTCTGCACTAAGTATGGAGCTTGCTTGGAATTCTCTCTCCTCCTCTCTCTCTGCCCCTTCCCTGCTCATGTGAGGGCACACATGCTCTCTCGCTCTCTCTCAAAATAACTAAATAACATCTTTTTAAAACTAAAGAGCTAGAAACATCCCAGTGTCCATCACTTGGTAAATGGGTAAGCAAATAATAGGATATTGACATAAGTGAATATTATTACACAGTAGAAATGAACAAATTACTGACATATACAACAATGTGGAGGGTTCTCATATGCATTATGGTAACTGAAAGAAGCCAACATACTGTATCATTGTATTTATATGTCAATCTAGAAAACAAACTATAAGCAAAGAAATCAGATCAGTGGTTGCCAGGAGCTGGGTGTTAAGGACTAAGTGGAATGGAAACATACCCAAGGCAACTTTTAGGAATGATGGAAATTTTCTGTAGTTTGTGCTGATATTTATGAAAATTAATCCCATTGATGCACTTAAAGTGGTCATTTTTCTTACTGAAGTAGTTGATAGCTAATATTATCTTAGTTTCAGGTGTCCAACATATTCATTGGACAATTATGTACATTACAAATTACACTGTCACCAAAGTTCATCACAATATTATTGACTATATTCCCTATGCTATACATTACATCCCCCTAAGTTATTTCTTTTTATAACTGGAAGTTCGTACCACTTAATCCTCTAAAATCTATTTTCACCATCCCCACAACCTCCTCACCTCTGGCAGTCACCACTTTCTTCTCTGTATTGATGAGTCTGTTTGTTATTTGTTGTTGTTGTTGTTGTTTGTATGTTTTGTTTCTTATATTCCACATTTGCTTTTATTTATCTGACTTTTTCACACTGCATAATACCCTCTAGGTCCATCCCTGTTGTAGTCGATATCAAGATTTCATTTTTCTTTAAGGCTGAGTAACATTCCACTGTGTATAGATACCATACCTTCTTTATCCATTTATCTGTTGAGGGACACTTGGGTTGCTTCCACACTTTGGCTATTGTTAACAATCCTGCAATAAACATAAGAGTCCATATATCTTTTTGATTTAGTGTTCTTGTTTCCTTTGGGGAAAGACCTAGAAGTAGAATAAATGGGTTGTGTGGTATTTCAATTATTTATTTTTGAGAAGTTGCTGTACTGTGTTCTACAATTACTGCACCAGCATGTATTCCTACCAACAATGCATCAGGATTCCAGAAGGGATGATTTTGCATATGTAAATTATGTCTTTAAAAACATGCCATTTTTAAATTTTTTTTATTTTTTAATTTATATCTAAATTAGTTAGCCTATACTGTAATGATTATTCAGGAGACGAAAGCAGTGATTCATCCCCTACATACAATACCCAGTGTTCATCCCCACAAATGTCTTCCTTAATGTCCTTTGCCCATTTAGTCATTCCCCCACCCACAAACCCTCCAGCAAACCTGAGTTTGTTCTCTGTATTTAAGAGTCTCTTCTGTGTTGTCCCCCTCCCTGTTTTTATATTATTTTTGCTTCCCTTCCCTTATGTTCATCTGTTTTGTATCTTAAAGTCCTCACATGAGTGAAGTTATATAATATGATAATACCCTCTAGTTCCATCCATGTTGTTAGAAATGGCAAGATCTCATCGCTTTTCATTGCTGAGTAATACTCCAGTGTGTGTGTGTGTGTGTGTGTGTGTGTGTGTGTGTGTGTGTGTACACACTGAATCTTCTGTATCCATTTATCTGTTGATGGACATTTGGGCTCTTTCCCTTTTTTGGCTATTGTCAATAGCACTGCAATAAACATTGGAATGCATGTGTCCCATCGAAACAACACATCTGTATCCTTTGGATAAATACCTAGTAGTGCAATTGCTAAGTCATAGGGTAGTTCTATTTTTAATTTTTTGAGGAAACTCCAAACTGTTTTCTGGAGTGGCTGCACTGGTTTGAATTCCCACGAGCAGTGCAAAAGAGTTCCCCCTTCTCCACATCCTCACCAAAATCTGTAGCTCCCTGAGTTATTCATTTTACCATTCTGATGGGTGTGAGGTGGTATCACATTGTGGCTTTGATTTATATTTCTCTGATGATGAGTGCTGTTGAGCATTTTTTCATGGGTCTGTTAGCCATCTGGATGTCTTCTTTGGAAAAGTTTCTACTCATGTCTTTTGTCCATTACTTCACTGGATTATTTGGGGGTTTGGGGGTGTTGAGTTTGGTAAGTTCGGGTTTTAGATACTAACCCATTATCTGATATATCATATGTAAATATATTTTCTCATTCCATGGGTTGCCTTTTAGTTTTGCTGATTCTTCACAGTGCAGAAGCTTTATATCTTGATGAGGTCTCAATAGTTCATATTTGTTTTTGTTTTCCTTGCCTCCCTAGACATGTTGAGTAAGAAGTTGCTGTAGCCAAGGTCAAAGAGGTTTTTGCCTGCCTCCAGGATTTTTATGGCTTCCTGTCTTATGTTTAGGACTTTTATCCACATTGAGTATATTTTTGTGTGTGGTCTAATAAAGTGGTCCATGTTCATTTTTCTGCATGTTGCTGTCCAGTCTTCCCAGCACTGTTTGCTGAAAAGACTGTCTTTATTCCATTGGATATTCTTTCCTGCTTTCTCAAAGATAGTTGACCATACATTTGTGGGTCCATTTGGGTCCTCTATTCTGCTCCATTGATCTGAGTGTCTGTTTTTGTGCCAGTACCATATGTCCTGATGATTACAGCTTTGTAATACAGCTTGAAGTCTGGGATTTTGATGCCTCCAGCTCTGGTTTTCTTTTTCAAGACTGCTTTGACTATTCAGAGTCTTTTCTGATTCCATACAATTTTTAGGATTGTTTGCTCTAGTTCTGTGAAGAATGCTGGTGTTGTTTTGATAGGGATTGCATTAAATATATAGATTACTTTGGGTACTATTGACATTTTAACAATATTTGTTCTTCCAATCCATGAGCATGGAATATTTTTTTCATTTTTCTGTGTCTTCTTCAATTTCTTTCATTAGTTTTCTATAGTTTTCAATGTATAGATTTTTCACCTCTTTGGTTAGGTTTATTCCTCGGCATTTTATGATTTTTGGTGCAGTTGTAAATGGGATAGATTCCTTGAGTTCTCTTTCTCTTGCTTCATTATTGATGTATAGAAATGCAACCGATTTCTGTGCATTGATTTTTATATCCTGTCACTTTGCTGAATCCATGGAGCAGTTCTCGCAGTTTCTTGGTGGAATCTTTTGGGTTTTCCATATTGAGTATCATGTCATCTATAAAGAGTGAAAGTTTGACTTCCTCCTGGCTGATTTGGAAGACTTTTATTCCTTTGTGTTGTCTGATTGCTGGGGCTAGGGCCTCCAATACTATGTTGAATAAGTGGCAAGAGCAGACATCCTACTGTATTCCTGACCCTAGGGGGAAAGATCTCAGTATTTCCCCATTGAGGATGATATTAGTAGTGGGTGTCTCATATATAGCTTTTATGATCTTGAGGTACGAGCCTTCTATTCCTATTTCCTTGAGAGATTCTATCAAGAAAGGATGCTGTATTTTGTCAAATGCTTTCTCTGCATCTATGGAGAGGATCAAGTGGTTCTTGTCCTTTCTTTTATTAATGTGATATATCATGCTGATTGATTACAGATACTGAACCAGCCTTGCACCCCAGGTATAAATACCACTTGATCATGGTGAATAATTCTTCTAATGTATTGTTGGATCCGATTGACTAGCTTGTTGAGAATTTTTGCAGCCATGTTCATCAGGGAAATTGGTTTGCAGTTCTCCTTTTTAGTGGGGTCTTTGTATCATTTTAGAATCAAAGTAATGCTCACTTCATAGAATGAGTTTGGAAGATTCCTTCCATTTCTTTTTCTTTTTCTTTTTTTGGAATAGCTTCAAAAGACCAGGTGTTAAATATTCTTTAAATATTTGGTAGAATTCCCCCTGGAAAGCCATCCCAACCTGGAATCTTGTTTTATGGGAGATTTTTGCTTAGTCATTCAATTTCTTTACTGGTTATGGGTCTGTTCAAACTTTCTATTTCTTCTTCTTTCAATTTTGGTCATTTATATGTTTCTAGGAATTTGTCCATTTCTTCCAGATTGTCCAATTTATTAGAATATAATTCCTCATAATATTCTCTTATTATTGTTTCTATTTCTGCAGTGCTGGTTGTCATCTCTCCTCTTTCATTATTTATTTGAGTTTGATCAAACTGGCTAGGAGTTTAGTAATTCTTTCAAAGAACCAGCTCCTGCTTTCATTGATCTGTTCTATTTTTTATTATTTCAAAAACATTGATCTCCACTCTAATCTTTATTATTTCCTATCTTCTGCTGCCTTTGGGTTCTTTTTGCTGTTCTCTTTCCAGCTCTTTAAGGTGTAAGGTTAGGTTGTGTATCTGAGACCTTTCTTCCTTTTTTAAGAAGAACTGGGTTGCTATATTCTTCCTCTAATGATCACCTTTGCTGCATCCCAGAGGTTTATTTTCATTGGCTTCCATGTACTTTTTAATTTTGTCTTCAACTTCTTAGTTAACCCATTCATTCTTTAGTAGGGTGATCTTTACTCTCCAAATGTTTGTTATCTTTCCAAATTTTTTCTCATAGTTGATTTCAAATTTCATGGTGTTATGGAATGAAAATATGCATGGTATGATCTCAATCTTTTTGTACTTGAAGGCTGATGTGTGTTCTAGTATGTGATCTGTTCTATATGCACTCAAGAAAAATGTGTATTCTGCTGCTTTAGGATAAAATTTTCTGAATATATCTGTGAAGTCCATCTGGTCCAGTGTGTCATTCAAAGCCATAGTTTCCTTGTTGATTTTCTGTTTAAATGATTTATCCACTGATGTAAGTGGGGTGTTGAAGCTCCCAACTATTATGGTATTATTGTCAATTGAATTTATGTTCATAATTAATTGACATATATTTGAGCGCTTTTACATTGGGAGCATAAAAAGTGGATACACCCCTTAATTATGATATAATATGCTTCTTCATCTCTTGTCACAGTCTATTTGAAAATCTTGATTGTTTGATATAAGTATGGGTACTCTGGCTTTCTTTTGGCAACCATTAGCATGACTGATTGTTCTCCATCCCCATACTTTCAATCTGAAGGTGTCTTTGGGTCTAAAATGGGTCTCTTGTAAACAGAATATAGATGGATCTTGTTTTCTTATCCATTCTGTTACCCTATGTCTTTTGATTGGAGCATTCAGTTCAATGACGTTTAGAGTGAATACTGAAAGAAATAAATTTATTGCCATTGTGTTGTCCATAGAGTTGGGGTTTCTGGTAGTGTTCTCTGGTCTCTCTAGTCTTTGTTGCTTTTGGTCTTTCTTATTTTGTTTTGTTCTTTCTCCCCTCAGGAGTCTCCCTTAAACTTCCTTGCAGAGCTGGTTGTTACAAACTTCTTTAGTTTTTATTTGTCTGTAAAACTCTTTATCTCTCCTTCTATTTTGAATGACAGCCTTCGTAGATAAAGAATTCTTGGCTGTGTATTTTCCTGATTCAGCATGTTGACTATATCCTGCCACTTCTTTCTGGCCTACCAAGCTTCTGTGGATTGGTCTGCTACAAACCTGACCTGTCTTCCCTTGTAGGTTAAGTATCTCTTTCCCTTGTTGCTTTCAGAATTCTTTCCTTGTCTATGTATTTTGTGAATTTGACTATATTTTGCTAATGGTCGGTTTTTGTTCAATCTAACAAGAGCTTGTGCTTTGTGGATTTGAAGCATGTTTCTTTCCCCAGGTGTGGCAAGTTTTCCCATTAAGATTTGCTCACATAATCTTCTACCCCTTTTTCTCTCTCTTCATCTTCTGAAACCCCTATGATTTGGCTATTAGTCCTTTTTAGTGAGTCACTGAGTCCTCTAATTCTTATATCAGGCTGTTTTGCCTTAGTTTCCCTCTTTTGTGTGTGTGTGCTTCATTATCCTCCATAAATCTATCTTCTATATCACTGATTTGCAGGTCTGCTTCATCCATCCTTGCCACTGTGGCATTCACTTGAGATTGCATCTCAGTTCATTACATTTTTAATTTGTCTTGACTAGAGTTTACTTATTTTATCTCCACAGAAAGGGATTCTATGTTTTTTCACCCCCAGCTAGTATTATTAGCATGATTCTAATCCAAATTTTTTATCCAAAAATTCTGTTTCAGACTTCTTGCTTATATCTGTGTTGATTAAGTCCCTGGCTGTTATTTCTTCCTATTTTGGGGGGGTGAGTTTCTTTGTTTAGTCATTTTGGAGGAAGAAAAAAATTAATAAAATAACTATATTTTAAAAATTAAAAACACAAAAAAATCAAACAAAGGAAGCTATATCCTAGGTGTGTTTTGGTCTGGTTGTTGAAAGAAGGCTAAAAGAGAAGGGAAAGAAATGTAAAAAAGGGAAAAAAGAAAAAAGGAAACATTTAGAAACTTAAAAAATGTATACAGTAAAATAGAAACAAATGAAATGAAAAAAGTAAAAATAGACTATAAAATTGACAAAAATAATATAGTAGGAAAAAGTTAAAATCCTTTTTATAAAAATGGAAAATAAAAATAACTTTTTTCTTTTTATACCCAAGAATAAGGAAAAAAATGAATAGAAGGACCAATGATATTACATCCAGTTTCCCCCAGAAGTCAAACAATAAAGCACTTTATGGTCTGTACACTAAGCAGGGGGAGAGACTTATGGTGGTCCTCCAGGGCTTGGCTGGCATAGTTGGCCAGGGCTTGGTGTAACTGCTCTGGTCTCCACTAGGTGGCGCTCTTTAGGTAATTGGTGTGGCGCTAGAGCACTAGATAAGTGAAAATGGCATCACTCAGCTTCCCAGTCTCTAGCATCAGAACTCTCTGCTCTTACCAACAGTCAATCAATCACCCTTCGTCTCCAGCTTCCGTCCACTCCCCGCTTCTACAGTGTCTGAGACCAAGCCATCAGTCCGCCAAGTGGCACCTCCCTCCCAAATTGTAACTCAGATGGGGCTATGTGTCCAGACTCCTCAACTCTAAGGGCCCTGCAGCTTGAACCTACTCCAACAGGGGAACCGCCTCTCCCCATGTGGCCCGAGGACCCCTCACACTGCCCTGTCTGCTTCTGGGGATTTGTCCTTCCCACCAGAGCACTGCCAGGTCTTGAGCTGCAGAGTTTCCAGCCCTGTGCTCCCTGTTTATAGAACCCTAATGGTACCAAAACCCTCTCCTTTCTCCCTTTCTTGTTCAGTTCCTTGTAGGTGTTTCCACTCTGTCTCTCCAGGTGCTTTCTGAAGGAGTGCTTTTGCTGTACTCCCCCCGTCTCCCTCCTCGCTCTGCAAACCAAAACAGCTCCCTACCCTCCATGGCTCTCACTCCCCCTGTTCACCTCTCCACACTGCATACCTGCTGAGTTGTATGGCTCAAGTTAGGCAAATTGTTCTGTTAGTCCTCAGATCACTTTTTCTAGGTATGCAGAATGGTTTAGTGCTGATCTAGCTGCATTTCAGGGACATAAGCAGCAGAGAATTTCCATGCTGCTCTGTGATGTTGGTCCCTCCCCCTGAAAACCTCCAATGTGCCTTTTTAAAAATGCAGCATATGTAACACTGTAATTTGGTCCTCAAATATAGTAATTACATCCCTAGTAACAAACCAAAACAAAGGCAGACAGCATCAGAATCAGACAAACATTGACAAAAAAGTTCTATCCAGCTTAGGGGCTCCAGCGCTGTACGCAAGTCCAAAGAGGAAAGGCCCATGGATCTGTTTCAGAGCTTCCCACCTAGTTTTCTGACACCCCAGGTCATTCTAGAATTTGCAAGATAAAATAAACTTTGAAAAACAGTTCTTTCTCTCCCTCTTCCTCCTCCTCTCTCTCACTCATACACACACACAAAAAGCTGGCAAGAACAAATACCAAAGACAGCAAAAGTGGTTGTCACTAAATAACAAGATTAGGGAGACTTTAATTTTCTTTGTTTTGCTTTTTGGATTTTCCCAAGTTTATTCTTATAATGATCCTATTTGCTCTTGCAATAATGAAAATAAGGTCAAAACACAAATGATAATTTACATTAAAATATTTGTGACAGGATAGACGGAGCTATGTTCTTCAATATGTCAAAAATGCTTACAATCATTAAGAAAAGATGACTGAATATCCAAAGAATCACAAATAGACAATAACTAGAAATAAAATACAAATTGCTTATAACCATATGAAAAGAGGTTCAACCTCACTAATCATTTTTAAATGTGCAAATTAAACCAACGAAGACCAGCAATTTACGAAGTTTTGGGATTTAAATAATTAGAGCCATTGTGAGGGACAGCACACTCTTTTGTGTAAATTGTTATGTTGTGTAACTATTACAACGATGTATTTGGGACACTTTTGGAAATATCCATCAAAATTTTTAATGCACATACCCAATAATTCAGCAATTCTAATTCTAGGGATTTGTGTTTGTCTGGGTACAGAAATATTTGTAAAATCTACACAGATTCATGCATTAGGCTCTTCAGTACCAGAAAGCGTAAACAAACTAAAGGTCTCTCAGTAGGGCAATAGTTAAGCAAACTATGCTAAGTCCGCACAATTTAGGAAAGAGCTCTGCCCGTATTACTGTGCCACAGGTTCAATTTCCACAATTAAATACGTAAGTCAAGTTTCAGGACAGTATGAAGAGCATTCTCCTCCTGTGTCAACAAAAAAAAAAAAAGAAAAGAAAAGATAAAAGTAGGCACAAGTGTATACATGCATAAAAAGTAACTGGAAGAAACACAAGAAAATGGTTAACTCTGGTTACCTCTAGGTAGAAAAATTTTCATACATCCTTTACACTGTTTCAAATTTTACCATGCACATGTATTAACTTGTATAACCACTTAACCTTGACTAATAACATACTCTGCATTGGTTTTCTACTTTGCAAAATGGCAATACATCGTGTCCAGCTCATTCAGAAGGTAATTGTGAAAACTTAATGAGGAAATACAGATGCATGGCGGTGATTTGTACCCTTTAGAGAATGTTGCATAAACTGCATAAAAGTCATCTATTATTGCTAATCATGATTTTTTTTTTTTTTTTTTTTTTTAGCTAGAGGTAATCATTTTATGGCCCGGGATTTACATGAGATAGATCTGAGAAAATTTAACTTAAGGTCAAAAGATAGATGAGAAATAAATGCTCAGAAAATATCTATAAAATATATTAGTGGGAGAAGGATTTTGTATTGTTTTACCTTTAAGGACAGAATAGAAAAATTAAAAGGGTCAAGGAAAACATACAAATACTCATACAAAAGGCTTTTAAAAATTTCTATGCTAAATAAAATTTTAATCTCTAACATTTTTGAGGTCCTTAAAAATGAAGATAAAAACATCACACGAAGTTCCACAGGAGCCTCATAATTAAAAAAGAGTCAGTCGAGGCCAAGGTGATCCAAAGAGAAATATGTTCCCTTCCCTCCATGCGGAGTGAATTTTAAACAGGTGTTTGCAGGTATCAATAAAGCTAATGTTAAGAGGAAATAGAAAAACAACGAGACCTCAGAGTATTCAGCAGAGACTGAAATTGCAACAAACTAACCCCCTACACTCACTATTAAAAGCTCATTAACTCCCAGCTGTTCATCCATTAGGCCGAGAAGAAGAAAAAGCGCATGCCCCGGCTGTCACATATTTATACCAGAGGTTTTCATCTCATAGAAAGGAGAGAGGGGGAAGATAAGGAGAAGATAACAATCATAATTATCTCGCCGGGCTGTGGAGAAAGCTGTGCTAAGTACAATAAACCTCTCAGGCAGTAAAGTCAGCTGAATGTCCAAAGTCTGCCATGTAAAGAAGAAAGAAGGGCGAAAGGTGGAGGATGCCCACTGGCATCATGGTCCTCATCCTTGAGCCCTTTACAAACCAGATCCCCATGACTTACCCTAACAGGTCACATCTAATGTGCACTACAAGCAGAAATACCTGCAAAGGAAATACTTTTCACTGAGCTATTCACTATGGTACATAGTCCTTGACTACAACATTAAATTAAGAGAGGGCATAGGAACACAAATCAAATTTAAAGCAATCTGTGCACAGACTACTGTCCTTAAAGAAGGATAAAATGGAGCTGCTTGTTGCTGATAAAGCTTCTAGGCCAGTGCTCAAAATCTGGCAACCTGTAAAGTGATTCCAACCCACAGGTGTTGTGTTTGGCTCAGGGATCCTAAAAGAATTTAATTTCTTAGTTGTCATTATTTAAAAATCAAGAGATTTAAACTCAATGGTCTTTCTCCAGCTTGCCTGACAAAATTGGAAGACTGCAATACTAGGCCTATATTTGCATATTTCAATTAGAAACAAGTCTTAGGCGTTTGAGTTTTTTGACCCCTGGTATAGTCCCAGAAGCATAAAAATTTAAAAATAAACTTTCTGTATGTAAATTCCATGCTATGGTGTAACAGATGGATCTTTTTTCCCACCTCTTCTTCACTATATAGCCTGTCTATGATCCCAGCCTCACCTATCTGGCTGAATGCCTACATTTCTTCTCTCTCACCACCTGGCCACCTTGCTCCTCATCAAACATGCCAGTCACCTTCTGATTCAGGACATCTGCACTTGCTGTTCCCTGGCCTAGAATATTCTTTCCCCAGATTTCATCTGGGCTGGCTCCTTTACCTGATTCAAGTCTCTACTCCCACATTCCCTTCTGAGAGAGGTCATCCTTGAACGCCCAATTTAAACGTCCACCTCTGATCCATGCCATACTTTATTTGCTTATTTATTGTCTATTTCCTCCCACATATGATGTTAGACTCAAGAGGGCAATTTTTTCTTTTGTCTACTGCTCTATAATCAATTGTCTGATTAATAACAGTGCCTGACACATAGTTAGCAGTAGAAAAAAAAAATAGCCATTGACTGAATTAACTTTGTTTCTCCTCAGAAAATAAAAAGCACACACTCAACACTTACACATATGTAATAATGAAACCATGATGTCTTCACACCTCTAAAACGAGAATACAATGTATGACAGCTCTAAAAGAAATGCTAAAGGATACTTTTCATGAAGAGAAATCCTATCAGAAACAAATTTGGAACTTTATCAATAAAGGAAGAGCAACACAAGTCGTGATTAACTAGATACATATTGTCAAGTTTTCTCCTCTTATATTTAAAAAAGTGTATTGACTAGTGAGAGCAAAAATTATCACATTATCTGGTGGGGTTTTTAATATACATATCTGTGATACATTCAACAACTATAATATAAAGAAAGGAGAATAAGGAGATTTATATGCTTGAAGGCTTCTATATTTTGCTCAGTGTGTCCAAATATTAACTTTAAAGTAGATTGTGAAAGATTAGATATGTATATTTTAAGCCCTAAAGCAACCATTAAAAAATAATACAAAGAGATATCTATGGTCTTTTTGGTTATATAACTTAACAAAGTATCAAAATTCACTCAACCCAAAGAAGAAAGGAGAACAGAGGAGCAAAAAGTAGTACCAACATACCCAAAACAAAAATTAAACAAAAATCCAAATAATAAACTGATACACTTAGGTCCAAATATATCATTACATTAAATGTAAATGACCTAAACACACTAATTCAAAGACAGAGATTATCGGTTTGAATAAAAAGAATACCCGTAGTTTAATACAGTAAGAACCCTTCATATACGGAGGGAAAAGACCATGCTCAGTATACTCAGGTGACATGCATTACACAGTCAACTGTGAGATGGGAGTTCAGGGTCCCAATTATTATGGCAATGGAAATTCCCAGAATCCCCTGGTGCAAATGACCTTAAATTAGACATGAGTCCAGAAGCATCAGAACCAGGGTACAACTTGTTCCAATGCCACAATAATAAAGTAAAATGGCTATAACAACTGGATCTGCAAACTTAGGGGAAAGTGGAGAGAGTATAAGTGAAAAGCAGCAAAAAATTTAAAGGATCTCTCCCACATTTTATACAAGCTTAGCATTAAGAAAGTAGGAAAGCAAGACTCAGGAACCTACTCTGGCAAATTTTAGCTCTGGTACCAATGCCTACTTCCAACAAACATGCCAATATAAGTTTTAAGACTTTATGGGCACCCTCAATGTGTGTATTGGCTTAGTAGGGAGATAAGGCAGGTGTGTAACAGATGAAGCTTCTTATCAGAGACATACGAGTCAGAGAGAAAGGCACATGGTAAAACAAGGTCATGTGGCTGAAGGCATCTCAGTACTATGGATTGATCTCAGGCCACAGGGTCCAAAAAAAGTACTCCACTCAAAGACCTGACTATACATGGCCCAAGGACCACTGGTCACACTGGTCTTGCTCTCTGTTCATTCCAAGTGTTACAGGTTGAGTTGTGTCCTCCAAAAAGATATACTGAAGTCAGTACCTAAGAATGTGAGCTTGTTTGCAAATATAATCAAGTTAAGATGAAGTCTAATCTAAATGACCTGTGTCCTTACAAGAAGAGGAAAATGCCAAGTCAAGACAGACACACAGAGTGTAATAATGCAGGCTGTGACTGCAGTGCTACAATTATCCAAGGACACTTGGGGCTATCAGAAGCTGGAAGAGGTAAGGAATGACGCTCCCCTGGAGTCTTCAGAGGGAGTATAGCCCTATCAACATGCTGGTTTTGGATTTCTAGCCTCTAGAACTATGAGAGAGAATAATTCTGTTATTGGTAGCCTTCTAGTACGTGGTACTTTGTTAGGGCAGTCCTAGGAAACTAATACAGCAAGGGACACTATTTCTCTTTGGAATGTATGATCCCTAGAAGAAGAAATAGAAGAAAAGATAAGGGTTTGTTTCCATTAGAAAAAGACCCAAGAAATAAGCATTCCCTGCCTCACAGCTTTCTTTGTCTGATGCAGGGATTTCAGGCTTTTTAAAAGCCTATGCAGGGGCACCTGGGTGGCTCAGTCGGTTAAGCCTCCGGCTTCGGCCTAGGTCAGATCTCACATTCGTGGGTTCGAGCCCCGCATCGGGCTCTGTGCTGACAGCTGGCTCAGAGCCTGGAGCCTGCTTCGGATTCTGTGTCTCCTTCTCTCTCTGCCCCTCCCCCTCTCATGCTCTGTCTCTCTCTGTATCAAAAATAAATAAAACATTGAAAAAAAAAAAAGCCTATGCAGTAAATGAGAAGAGCAGCCATACAACCTAAATAGGCACAGAAACAAATGAAAGCCCCGTCTCTGGGGTAGCAGCCGCTTGTCAGCTCTACATATACTAAACTTTTGTTAGAAACAAGGAATTAAGATTCTGATGTGTATATTTTCAGACACTGAAACACTGTGCAGGCTGAACACAGCACCTATTTGAGCCAAACACGGCCCATAAGCCATCAGCCTACAATCCCTCCTGTCAATCCTGTATCTCAAGGCAGAGACTGAAGATTCTAACAAAACCCTGCAACTGGCAGAAAAGTCATAGTACTTTCAATACTTAACAACCTACCAGTGTACTTCACTAGTTGTCTAAATTTTCTGGAGTTATTAAACAATCTTAATATTTCTTAGAAACATGCCATCAATATTTATCCTTGCAAGCTCATTTCACTCATAAAATGAAATGCTGCACTAATACCACATTATTAAATGTACTTATGAAGGTTAACTCGTTAGTGGAGAGAAATCATCAATTATTAATCTTAGTTCTATTTTTTGATTGAGAACATTAGCTATGATTTACATATATGGACTCACCCACCAACAATCATCTTTTCAATGATTTGAATTTTTGTAAAAAAAAAATTAAAATTTCAAAGTTGATGGCACACATCCTAATTTCATGCTCTGGTAAATGGCCTGTACATCAACATTTTTAAAAAGCTCACCAGGTGCATGGAGCAAAGGTTGTAAACTTGTACAATAGAAAACAGAATGAAGGACTTTTTCTAACACTTGGATAGTATTTTTGATTTCAAATTCAAATTATAATGCACTTCTACCCTGAAGATAATCTCCTCAAAGCTTTCAAATTTTCAGGAAAACAATCAGATTGATTTACGCTGTCTCTTGCCCCGTTTCAGCTGATTAAAAAATCTTCTGGGTTACAAAATTAGTCTAACGTTGCCCCTGTCATTTTGTAATTATTCTTCTTTGCACAGGTAATAATTTCCATCCTAGGTGTGTTCAAATAAACCAGATTCAAAGAATGCCAATTAACTATGCACAATATGTATTCTGAGGATGACTACAACTTTGCTTCTATTCCTAACGAAACTCAACCTTTCCTCTCAAATTGAAGCAGAATCTCAAACACTAACATGAGTTTGATATTTTCGTATTTCTATTAAATTGATGGCCATCTACACACAGGTAAAAAGCCTCCTCATTCTCTTCATTATCCCTGTACAGCTGCACTATTGCTTCGGGGAGATCAACGGGTTATACTGTCTCTTAATAAGGGGATTACATTCTTCCTGTGTTTCTGCTGCTGTTATTCTTGACTTCGCAGAGCATCTCAACTTTGGCAGGCAAATACAGGCAGTTTATCGCTCTCTGATTTCAGGGAGCTGGAAACCAACTTATCCAAATCCTACACTGGGAGATGGATCTGCAGATGAGATTGTCTGATTCAATTCAGAAAAAGAAGACAGCCCACGGGCATTATCCCGAAATCTACTTAAAAAAAAAAAAAAAGTAAGAAGGAAAGGAAAAAGAATGGATTACTATTTTTAAATCCCACTAAGCGGATTGTGTAATTAAGGGAACACAGGGCCAATAGCCACATAGAGATGATCATCAGTCTACTGAAAAACACCCTCTGTTTTAATTGCTTGCTTGTCATTCATTTCAGGGTTTGGTTTTGCAGCAAACTATTTCAGATAAGCAATCCTATTTGGTGGCTGGTAGCTAGGCAGCCCAATTCGGAAATCCAACTGCCACTTATACAATGATTAGTCATAAAGCTAAGTGACCAATATGGCATTTTAATTTTGAACTTATAGTTGAGCAAGAGAACATTAAAAACATTTAGCATAACCCAATGCTCTCTCCTGTAACAGCTGAACTTCATGGAGAGTAATAGTTACAATCCTTTGCAAAAGGAAGGAGACTTTCAGCCAGTTCTTTAAAAAAAAAAAAAGGAGCTGCCATTTTTACTGCTGAGCTTGAGTGGTGGATTTTAAAAACTGCATCACGCATGCAAGTTTAATTCACTCTCGTAACAATGAATCAAACGTAGGTACATAAAGAGGGATTCCAAATCAGATAAAGAGAAATTCAGAAAACGCCATCTCGTTACCTGCCGATCTATAAAATAACTCAAGATGTAACCTTACTGTGTTTAATGGCATAATCAAAAAATGTGTCAGGACACTCGAATTGCAAAGCTGCTTCACTTTACACCCTCTCCCCAATGACTCATTTAAAAGTGAGCAGGTTGTCAGAATCAATGGGACATAAACACCTTTCATTCCCCGAGGAGCTGCTAGGATCCTGACCTGTGCAACCCCCTCTTTTCTCAAACTCTTCTCTTTGGAATACAAAGCTTTCTTAAAAATTCTAGTATCTTTTACCAAGCTTTGGTAGGCCTGTGGTGATTTATTTTGCCACCTCTGAGAATATGGAACTTGTGTTGTAAGGCGTCACTGGCCATGAATATAAGCTAAGGGAATTAATTTGTTTCATTTTGTTTTCCCTCTATTTACCCCTTCCTGGAAAACTAATCATGAACAGGGGCCATTGGTTTTCTGCCCTGGCTGTTTTCACCTCTTCTTGGTCATTTTAAAAGCCAGAATATCTAAAAATGGGTATATTTGACTCATGTTAAATATATGCTGTTAACACAGAGTAACCAAAAATGACTTCAAAGACCCTCTCTGTCAATTAATTAAAAGTAACAGGGACAGTTCTTGTCTTCAGATGATTTCTCTTCTCCCCTTTGCCAAGATGACCACAGGTCTGCGCTCCAACTTCATTAACCCTTCCAGATCACTTCTTTCAATTTACCTTGGCTCCCTCCTTCCCTTCACTTCTTTCAAAATGCCACACTAAGTACACTAAGTATTGATCTCAATAGCAAATAGCTTAGGTCTCTCCGCAAATATCAGCACATAGAGTATCTGTCAATCATGGCAGGCAGAGGGCCCGGTGGTACATACACTCCATACCTCAGAAAGCATGATGCGACCCCATCAATGAATGTGACCCAGCAATTCTGATTTCCTTTATTATTATTAATAATCACCCACTTAACACCACTAAGGCAAAGAGTAGTTGAAATGGGCTCCATCAAAACACAAAGATGAAAAACAATACAGTTATTGCAGAATTAAGGGCAGATACAGTTGAAAAAAAAACATACTCAACGAATTATAAAGCCTCAACTAAGCCTTTGCTTTTGAATCATGTTTATGCTTCACTAGCAAAATCACCATTAATTTCGAAACCTTAAATTTATAGCGCTATAATTGCTTTACTAGCATTTAAACACATACTTGGGTTTTCAGAGTGATTAGCTCAACAACCGCAGGTAACAGAAAGAACAAGCATAAACCCACTTTTCTGGCAGAAGGTGTTCTTTGGATGTGGAGGTTACGGAGGAATTACAGCAAGGAGCTGAAGGTGGAGAACGTACAGTGGAAGCTGGTTTTCTGATGTGCTTTTGCATCTCTATTTTAGAGAATAAAGACACATATGTCAGTCCACAAACTACAAAATAAATTCCAAAGGCTCCCTTTTTCAACAATAGGTATTTGATGCCTACTGTGCATCAGACGCTGTTCTAACACCAGGGATATAACACTGAGCAACAAAGACCTGGTCCCCATCCCTACAGAGCACACAATCTTTTCTACTCCATTCACTGGATGAATCTGACAGTAACAAGAGACATCACAACACTCTATATTGTCAGTAGAATTACAAACCATTTTTACCAATGTGCATACATACTTCAAGGGCTGAGGCCAAATAGTGAGGCCTCAACATACAAGACTATCAAATGCATCATGGCAGAAAGAACCAGGGTGTGCAGATTCTATTTTTCAGGGGGGTACTTTCTGAAACAGGGAAGTTTTGCGCAAGGTTTATTTGGAAGGAAATGAAGAACACAGAATACTATTTTTTGTATGGCAATTTGGTGCTGTGATTTAGTCAAACTCAGGTGGCAAAAATTGACAAAAGAATAAGTTTACTTAACTGGACCACAGATAAGTTGTCCATGGTATTGGGCAATCATTTCTTATACTTCATGAACTCTCTGTCACATGTGTATATTCTGGTAGGGAGGTCACATGCACACACAAGCTAATCATGCTCATTCTTGTCCCTTACCTTCCATACTTGGTCACCAGCAGACCTGACAATACTACTTCTCCACTATCTCCTAAATCCATCATGATGGACTGCAAAATTGGCCACAAATGTCTCCCCTCCTTTTATCTATGCCTTTGCAATGGACTCTGAAGCTTCTCCCAGTAAAAGAGGTCTGTTTCTACCCCTGAATCAAGGATAGATATCTAGGACTTACTTTGGCTAGTGCGACATTAGCAAACATTTGAGTGAGACTTGCACCCTGGGACTTACCTTCCTGCTGTCCTTTTAACACTGTCAACATGTGAACAAGCCCAGCTGCCCTACTGTCACTCAGCCAAAGCCAACCATCTCAGCCATCTATGAGGAGCCATCCTGGTCATTCAGCCCCTAGCTGCCCTGCTAAATGACCCAGACACACAAGCAGATGAACACACAGCAAGCCCAGTCAAACTCTGTGGAGTCTGGCACAAACCAACACAACTACCAAGAATTTCAAGCTAACAAATGGCTGTTGGTTTAAGCCATCCGTTTGGAGGCAAAAGCTTCTATGTTGACTTATTCATCTCCTTCCTCTGCCATCCTAATTTCTTGCCTACAGTATTATAACATCTCTCCAAATCCACTCTCCGTGATACAGCCAGAATAATCTTTCAAATTATATATATGAATGTGTATTATATAAAATATATGTATACGGGGCAAGTGTCTGGGTCAGTCGGTGGAACACGTGACTCTTGATCTCGAAGCTGTGAGTTAAAGCTCTACATTGGATGTAGAGATTGCTTACAAATAAATCTTTAAAAATATAGATACACACATATACATACACACACATATAGAATATGTATATATTTGATGAACAGAGTGGTGTGTTGCAAATGTTTAACAACTATCTAGGAGGCAGGAAGGGTGAATGATTTGTAGCATTTGCTAATTTCCATGGTGTAAACAGTCCTCCTTAGTGGATTTCAAGCTACCAATGGTTTAATAACTTACTTGCAAAAGTCTTGCAAAGTGAACCATCAGCTTTCAAAGCCAGTGTACTGCCCAATCTTCTATAACACTCACTCTTCCCTCCTTAAAACTTTTTTTTAAGTAGGCTTTAGGCCCAGTGGGGAGCCCAGTGCAGGCTTGAATTCATGAACCTGAGATCCAGACCTGAGCTGAGATCAAGAGTCAGAGTCAGATGCTTGGGGTGCCTGGGTGGCTCAGTCGGTTAAGTGTCCCATTCCTCATTTCAGCTCCGGTCATGATCTCCTAGTTTCGTGAGTTCGAGCCCCATGTCAGGGTCTGCGCTAACAGCACAGAGCCTGCTTGAGATTCTCCCTCTCTTTCTGCCCTTCCCTGCCCCCTCTCTAATCAACTTTAAAAAACAAGAACAAAACACCCACACAGTATGTCAAAATTCAATGGTTCACTCCATTCCTAAAAAAAAGAATCTTGAGTGCTTAACTAACTTAGTCATCCAGGTGCCCCCTCTTTAAAACTTTTACTGGATAAAATCCAAATTCCACAGAACACAATTCTTAGTTACCCAAATAGATTCACATGCACTGGAAATCACAAAATAGAGAAACACTTCAGCCAGAATTTTATTTTGCCCATATAATTAAATTTTAATCTATTGCCAACATTTTTAATTTCCCAAGTATGAAATGAGAAACTCTTGAAAAATCAGACAATCTAGTATCCTAGATTGGAGATCAGAGGACAAAGCCACTTGAAACCAGCTTGAGTGTTTTGATTCATAAACCCTGCCCCCACATCTCCTACCAATACTGGTTCACGTCTTTTGATTATCCATCCTCCTAAACACAGAAGTTTGAATATGATGTATAAAACTTTCTGGGCCTTTCTACTTCCATCAATAGGCAATATTCCCCTTACTCTAAACTCTCCTCACCTATGTCTAGGTAATTCCAGAATTCCTGTTAACTAGCACCTCCTCATGGAAGACCTCTCAGAACCTCTTGACTAAACATGCCTGTTCAACTCTGCCATTGCTTCTTTATTATTAACACTCATCATGCTTATAGTCACCTGTGAAATGCCAGTCTCCCCATCTACATTTTAAGTCCCTCAGAGCAAATGATCAACATTTCGGTCCCCAGCACACATGGTCTAAGGGACAGATATACTTTCAATGTTCATTAAGTGAAAAAATAGATTGCACAGATAATCAGATAAATTAAACATGATTTTGTGCAAGATCTTCTCAGGAAGGACTTAGAAAAGAAGTATAAACAATTTGAGCTAGATGTTCAAGAAGAGCTGCAGATACAAAGAGCAGAGAGGGCAGAAAGTATCCTATATGGGAACAGCTTCTAGAGTTATGAGCTTTGGACCGCCCAGCATCTATTACCTCGATGCCAGTAACAGCCTGATTTTCCTTTAGTGCAAGACCCTTCCTTTCCCAGGCTCAACCTGGTGACTCAGGTAGGGTCCTACCTTCCAGCTCCATGTACACACCCTATGACCCAGATCTAAGGGGTCAATGCCTTGCATTTGCCCCTGGTCACAATAATTGGTTTAGCGATGAGTTCAAGACTCAGTCCTACCTACGCAGACCTAGTCAGAGCTAACCTGGTCTTACACCCAACTCATGAATTTACTGCTCTGTCCCAGAACACGAAACTCATAAGGTCAGAAGCCTTAAGCTACTGCTGTCATCTTTCCACCAAGTAGAAGCAGAAAATAATAAAATCCACAGGAAAGCAGAGGCAAAGGATAGACAAAAACTGAATCCTGGAGCTCTTGTTGGAAGGTCAATCAGGCTATAATTACAGCAAGCCCCGCCTTCACAAGAGTACCTTCCATGGTTCTTTTTTGGCTTAAGACATATTGGATAAGTTCCTGCCACTTGGAAAGAAACCTAAGTAAAATAAGGACCTTTATGACCAATGTTATGAAAGCTGAAGACCCTAAATAAACCACATGCTCATTACAGGGAGTTTATAGTCACTGATCAGGGGATGAAACTGAAAAAGAGAAAAAAATGGCCAGCTATAGAGAAACAAAGACCGGATTATAGGATTCAGATACCTTAATGGTTCCAAAAAGAGGGATGCTACACAATATTTTTTAAAAATCTATATACAAAATAAAGTCATATACTGCCCTTTTCAGGAAAGCAAAACCAATAAAATGAAGTCATATAAAATAAAATAGGACCAAGGAAAATCATAAAATATATAACTATTAGCAAAGTTATTATAATTAAGTTTATATAGGAAATGATTGAGCTGGGGCACCTGGGTGGTTTAGTCAGTTAAGCATCCAACTCTGGGTTTCAGCTCAGTTCATGATCTCATGGTTTGTGGGTTTGAGCCCCACATCAGGCTCTGTGCTGCCAGTGCAGAGCCTGCTTAGGATTCTCTCGCTCTCTGTCCCTCCTCAGCTCCCACTCTCACTCTCAAAATAAATAAATAGACTTTAATAAATAAATAGGAGCCAAGACTCCTAGTAATCAGGGTAGAAAGGTAACTGGAATCTCTTATTGCAATCCTTGTTTCATTTTAAAAGAAAGATGCATCTTAAAAATATTTTATGTCATAGGCAACAGGGAACCATCCATCGAAGGATTTTTGAACAGAGGCACGTTATAAATACTTGGTAGACAGAATAAAAACCAAATCATCCCCTTGCCATGCCCCACCCAACAAACGTCCATATCCTAATTCTCAGAACCTGTGAATAGGTTAACTTATATGGCAAAGGGACTTTTCAGGTGTGAATAAGTATCATGAAATGGTCTGGATTATTCCGGTGGGCTCAATAGGGTCACAGGGTCATTCTAAGAGTGAGGCTGAAGGCTCAGAGTCAGGGAGAAGGCGGTGTGACAAGGGAAGAAAAGGGGGAAGAGGCCAAGTCATGAGAGGCCACAGCCAAGGAATGAGACAGAGAAAGGACAAAGAAACAGATTTACCTCCTGAACCTCCAGAAAGAACCAGCCCTGATAATACCTTGATTTTGGGACCTCCAGAACTGTGAAATGATAACTTTGCATTGTCTGGAGCAATTCTGTTTGTGGTATGAAGCCAGTGTGCTTACAGACACTCTATCCTGGCATCACAGAACCAAGCCTTTCAAAACAGAAGGAAGCATGGAGTGACTCCTGTGCAGCCCAGCAGTTCTGCTGATCTGAAAAAATGGAGCCACAGAGCGGCTCAGCAACCTGCCCAACCTCCGAAAAAATGACTTCCCTGCCTCGCTGTTCACACTCACCTCCACCAGGTCTGCCCCATGCATCTCCGCTCTCCAGAGCCTTGGCACCAGAATGGGGAGGCTGCTTCTGAAGAATTTCATTAAGATGCGTTTGAAAGCTTGTCAAAACTTAAAGTGTGGAAGAAAAGCAAGTTCTTCTGCCAGGTACATATTCCACAAATTTAATGAGAACCAGAGCGCATGAAAAAATGTGTTGGAATCATCATTAATGAGATGTGGAATTGAAAAGAGGCTAAGGAGAGGGCAAAGTTAGAAGATCAAAAACACAGGACATCAGCTTTGTCACCAAAGCTGTAGATATGTGGTAGGCATCCGAGGGGAAGAGCACAGATGCCTACCTTTCGACAGTTGCAAAGCTAATTGGGCTTTCAGGTGTTCAGTGGCCATTGCTGCCTGGTAGGAAAGAGTCCACCATTAATCTGGGTGGTCACTCTCTTAGGACACCAGAGTCACACAGCCAGAACTGTTCTGCATTTAAGTTCCAGAAAAGGTCACCTATCATACCAGAGTTATTAATTTTACTTTTATGAAAATGATATGTATTAATCATTTATTTACTACTCATGAGGCAGGTTGATTTCCAGGTGAAATGCACCCCCATGTCCCTCTTGGCCAAAATATTAAGAAGACTTACTATTTTGCTGAAGCATTCCTGTTTCATTATGTCTTTATCTAATTGGCCAAGGCCTTGTAGTTATGAATGAGCTCTGGAATCCCTATGCATTTTGCTGCAGTGTTTTGGGGAATATACAGGCCCAGATTGGAAACCGATGAAATCTCTTTTCCACTGATGGCTATTCAGTGGCTTACGTGAAAAGTATTATGAAGCTTCTTAGATTATTAGGTTAAGAAGCTTCTTAGTTCTTTAAATTTCTCCATTCACAGCACAAGCTGTGGTGGTGTTTTGCTTACCATAATCATCTGTTGACCCGCAACAGGAATGTGGCCCCTAAAGACACTTTTTACCTCCCACCAATCACAGCATTCAGTTAAGTAAAGTCTTATTACCATGATCCAGACCAGAAGTTGGCAAACTTTTTCTCAAAAGACCAAAGATAAATATGTAGGCTTTGAGGGCCAAGCAGCAGAATAAAGGCTATTATATCAATGCCTAAATAATCAATCATTTAAAGTGGCCTTTTAAAAATTTAAACTATTGGGGTGTCTGGATGGCTCAGTCAGTTGAGCATCCAACTGCAGCTAAGGTTATGATCTCATGGCTCATGGATTCAAGCCCTACATCAGGCTCTGCACAGATTCTCACAGCCTGGAGCCTGCTTCGGATTCTATGTTTCCCTCTCTCTCTGCTCACGCCCCACATTGCTCACTCACTTGCTCTCTCTCAAAATAAGTAAATAAAAAACATTTAAAAAAAGAAAACTCCATTAGGTTTTCTCCCCCAGAATCCACAAATCTATAGTGTGTGTAGATACAATATGCAAAACAACCACTGGGTTCTTCAGGGGTTCTTTGCAGGTAAATGCAATTAAGGAATACTGACAGACATTTATGTTCAAGAGAGCTTTCAAAATAACAGGAGGGAGATTACACTATATTCTTACCCTGTTACAAAATGAGAATAGTGGTATTAAGCAATAGAGAAAACTGTTCTAAGTGATATCACCAGTTAGCTAACTTTTATAGGCAGTTTTTCCTTCTCTAATTGACATTTTATAAATGGTATCTGCTTCGTAAGTGTTCCATTTTGATTTACACCAATCTGTTGGCATTGCACATGAACTGGAAGAAAATATGGAGCCTTCTGCTTCAAGTATCTTAATTTACATGCTAATCAGAAGGTCAAAATGAATCTTTGTCATGTTTAGGGCCCTTACATTGGCCCAGAAATAAAAGGCAGCCCAGTGATTCTTTTTCTCTTTTGCTGGCAGGAAGGATAACTCTTTTTTTAAAAAAAGCAGCAAGTGATAACAATGGAAATTTAGGACAACAAAATCTAGCGCATTTGAAAATAAATACTGTGGAAAGTGCTGGGTGCAATGAGTATAGCTGTGTTTAAGTTGAAAACTGTCCTTCGTTCCAATAGTAGTGGAGCAGCAGATGGCCTGAAGTTACCATAAATATGGAAGCTCTAGAAGTACTCCGCGTTGAAGAGCAGCCAAAACACAACTGTGTTGAACAACACACAGCTCAGAGAGAACCGTCTGACACAAGCAGAAGAATGAGAATCCTTTCCCCAGAGAGTAAGATTTCTAAGCACTGTAGAACACCCGAGACATCAGCCAAATTTTCCATGCAGCCGTGATGCACATGGTACCCTCATTCTTAAAGGTTACATGACAAAGAAGTTAGCCTTTCTTTCTTTCAATTAAATCACCACATTTTCACAATACAGAACCTGAAAGAGAACTCCAAGTG
>NC_043711.1:35066801-35068418 GCF_006229205.1 Suricata suricatta
ATGTTTGGTCATATGGTTTGCATTAGCCAATGAAATCTGAGTGGAAGTGATATGTACCTTCTGAGGAAAAACTTAAGGATTATCAAGAATCCCTATGTCCTTTTTTCTCTCTGTCATGATGAGCATCCATGTTTAAGATAAAGTCTGCTCCCTTAATTTGTGTTCTAGAATGAAAATGACATGGAGCAGAAGCATTATTGATCTGCACTGGATGTTAAACGTAAGTGAGAAGCAAACCACTGTTGTAAGCCCGTGAGATTTTGGGGCATATTGTTATTGTAGTGTAACATACCCTTCTGGCCTGCTGTGTCATACTTGGGGCTCCCTCTATATACTTAGAAGACAAAATGATCACTTAGGACTTCTTTGTATGGGATTTGTATTGAACCATAAGGGGAAGATAAAGGGCTTAGAATTAGGTGAGAATGGGCTTTACCATAAGGAAACCAGAAGGTACGAAGATGGGATTTGGGACCACTTGTGATCTATTTAGGGAAAAGTGTAGATTAGGGTGGTTCATTTAGAGGGCTTGTCAGGCAATAAATTATTGTAGGAAGATGTGCTGGGTCTAAATTGTGAACAATTTGAGATAATGTGGAACTTTGGAAAGAAAGACATTAGTAATGATCATTTTAGGATGATCTTTATGGTAGCTGGATAGATGTTAGGAGTCATGGGATGGGGGCAATGGCCTGACCTAGGTGGGGGAGTTGAAGGCCCATACCAGCTGGAAGCCTTGAAAGGGCCGTTTTTAGAGGCGTGCTCATGAATGTGACTGCATCTGTCTCAGAACACTCCCTTTCTCCTATATGTTCCTCCTTCTCTGTTCTGACTGGTTTCAACCCCATCTCAATTTTTTCCTAAGAACTATCTTTCAGCACCTCCTTTACTGTTTTAAGCCAAAATTGACCAAAAGTACAATCTTACTTATACACAATTAAAGAAAAACTCTCCGATACTATGCCTTACCCTATTGTGAAGGAGAAACAAAAAGGAATAGCATGATCTGTAGTTCCATATGTAAATGCTCAGGCACAACATTAGAGGCACGATGTTACCAGATACTTAACACTGTGTAGAATCTCTTAATGTAACAGCTTCAGAAGCAAACCAGCAGAGGTGTGTTAGGTTGGAGAATGTAAGACAAAGCAGTCCTGTGTTGGCAGTAGGTGAGCCTCTCTTTGCAAAGCTCTGGACAAAACAAAACAGATCTCCCTAACTTTGATAGGATGCTCCACCTTGATATGCAATGTATATGAATGTATTCTAGGGTATTAAGACTCATGTGGATCTCTGGAGAGTTCTTCACTGTACAAGACCTCAGGAGTACTGCAGGATACCCTTATCCACCCAATTCCTGAAACAACCTGAACTGCCCTGTGTATTTCTAGAATGTCTATGTGTGGGTAGTCTGGCTCTGAGCTGGGAATTACTGCTCTTAATCATGGCTTCTGCTTGCTTGCTGTTTCTGCTGTGCTATAACATCAGCTAGCATTTGCCTTTAACAAGGCCTCACCAGGGTGCCTGGGTGGCTCAGTCGGTTAAGTGTCTGGTCTCGGCTCAGGTCATGATCTCACGGTTTGTGGGTTCAAACCCTGTGTCAGGCTCTGTGCTGAC
>NC_043711.1:35068518-35069941 GCF_006229205.1 Suricata suricatta
TGGCTTTTTAGCAAACATTGTTTATATAATTAGACCATGAGTAGAAAACGATGTCTAGCCCACTTCTTCAAGAAACATGAATTCAATGCATCCCTTTAAGATACTACTGACCCATATTTCAATGGCACCTTAGAATGTGGGCTCTGGATAAATCAATACATAAAGGGCATCAGGTACATATAAAATATATAATTATTAGGAAACAAGTCACGAACAGCCCATCAGGCACACAAGATCTTGAATTTGGGTGACTACATGATAACATTTTGAACAGTGGAGAAAAACAATATGCCAGTGACCTGGACAGTATTTTATTTTATAGTTTATGCCCTGGCTTTCAAGGGGCAGAGGAAAACACTTTCACTGAAGTCTGTGATACGGTATTTTCTTTCTAAATAAAGAGAAAACCGGTTTTCCTCAAATTCACTAGTCTGTAGAAGAAACTCTTCTACTGGTTCTCACACATTATAATTGATCTAAAAACCATCAAAGGCATCAAACAAAATGTTTTACTTCAAGTGACATTCCTAAGGAGGACAAATAAGCCCTAACCATTGAGTTTGCCATTCTGGCTTATTTATCAAAACCATGTATTATATACTCTGTGGTTAAGCTTTTATTATAAAAAGCTTACCACCCAGGACTCTGCCAAGAAGATATAAGCTTTACATGTAGGATTTGGCCAAGAATACACAAGACTGATGATACACAAATGTCATAAAGAGATGTTTAATGAACGCTAACAAGTGCCAGAAACTATTCTAGAAGCTGTAAATAGGAGAGTGAACAAAATCACTCTACTACTACTTTAGTGAGAGACAAGAAATGCTGAGTACATGAAACACGTCAATCACAACATCTAGTGACTTGCTCTCTGTTCACATTCAGTTCTCATTCATCTTGTGCCTCGTTTCCTACAACCGAATGGTCTAGGGTAGATAATCCATAGGCTGCCTAGAGACTAAGACCTTTGGTCTGGTATTAAAAAAACACCAGACTGAGTTGATCTCCTTCCACTCCTTGAACTTGAACTAAGGACTACCAAGAGATAAGGTAGTTAGCAATGGCAGGTGAAGCTGAGAGTTCATGAAGGTTGTCTTTCAGTAAAGAAGATGGTGAGGCCTTGTTATTTTTTTTTAATTTTTTATAATGTCTTTTATTTATTTTTTGAGAGACAGAGAGAGACAGTGTGAGCAGGGAATGGTCAGAGAGAGAGGGACACACAGAATCTGAAGCAGGCTCCAGGCTCTGAGCTAGCTGTCAGCACAGAGCCTGACACAGGGTTTGAACCCACAAACCGTGAGATCATGACCTGAGCCGA
This sequence comes from Suricata suricatta, assembly GCF_006229205.1. Taxonomy (NCBI): domain Eukaryota; kingdom Metazoa; phylum Chordata; class Mammalia; order Carnivora; family Herpestidae; genus Suricata; species Suricata suricatta. Next base: position 35,069,840 of record NC_043711.1, read on the forward strand.
GACCAGACACTTAACCGACTGAGCCACCCAGGCACCCTGGTGAGGCCTTGTTAAAGGCAAATGCTAGCTGATGTTATAGCACAGCAGAAACAGCAAGCAAGC
>NC_043711.1:35070041-35072882 GCF_006229205.1 Suricata suricatta
ATGAGTAGAAAACGATGTCTAGCCCACTTCTTCAAGAAACATGAATTCAATGCATCCCTTTAAGATACTACTGACCCATATTTCAATGGCACCTTAGAATGTGGGCTCTGGATAAATCAATACATAAAGGGCATCAGGTACATATAAAATATATAATTATTAGAAAACAAGTCACGAACAGCCCATCAGGCACACAAGATCTTGAATTTGGGTGACTAAGTACATGATAACATTTTGAACAGTGGAGAAAAACAATATGCCAGTGACCTGGACAGTATTTTATTTTATAGTTTATGCCCTGGCTTTCAAGGGGCAGAGGAAAACACTTTCACTGAAGTCTGTGATACGGTATTTTCTTTCTAAATAAAGAGAAAACCGTTTTCCTCAAATTCACTAGTCTGTAGAAGAAACTCTTCTACTGGTTCTCACACATTATAATTGATCTAAAAACCATCAAAAGCATCAAACAAAATATTTTACTTCAAGTGACATTCCTAAGGAGGACAAATAAGCCCTAACCATTGAGTTTTCCATTCTGGCTTATTTATCAAAACCATGTATTATATACTCTGTGGTTAAGCTTTTATTATAAAAAGCTTACCACCCAGGACTCTGCCAAGAAGATATAAGCTTTACATGTAGGATTTGGCCAAGAATACACAAGACTGATGATACTCAAATGTCATAAAGAGATGTTTAATGAACGCTAACAAGTGCCAGAAACTATTCTAGAAGCTGTAAATAGGAGAGTGAACAAAATCACTCTACTACTACTTTAGTGAGAGACAAGAAATGCTGAGTACATGAAACACGTCAATCACATCTACTGACTTGCTCTCTGTTCACATTCAGTTCTCATTCATCTTGTGCCTCGTTTCCTACAACCGAATGGTCTAGGGTAGCTAATCCATAGGCTGCCTAGAGTCTAAGACCTTTCGTCTGGCATTAAAAAAACACCAGACTGAGTTGATCTCCTTCCACTCCTTGAACTTAAACTAAGGACTACCAAGAGATAAGGTAGTTAGCAATGGCAGCTGAAGCTGAGAGTTCATGAAGGTTGTCTTTCAGTAAGGAAGATGGTGAGGCCTTGTTATTTTTTTTTAATTTTTTATAATGTCTTTTATTTATTTTTTGAGAGACAGAGAGAGACAGTGTAAGCAGGGAATGGTCAGAGAGAGAGGGACACACAGAATCTGAAGCAGGCTCCAGGCTCTGAGCTAGCTGTCAGCACAGAGCCTGACACAGGGTTTGAACCCACAAACCGTGAGATCATGACCTGAGCCAAGACCAGACGCTTAACCGACTGAGCCACCCAGGCACCCTGGTGAGGCCTTGTTAAAGGCAAATGCTAGCTGATGTTATAGCACAGCAGAAACAGCAAGCAAGCAGAAGCCATGATTAAGAGCATTAATTCCCAGCTCAGAGCCAGACTGCCCACACATAGACATTCTAGAAATACACAGGGCAGTTCAGGTTGTTTCAGGAATTGGGTGGATAAGGGTATCCTGCAGTACTCCTGAGGTCTTGTACAGTGAAGAACTCTCCAGAGATCCACATGAGTCTTAATACCCTAGAATACATTCATATACATTGCATATCAAGGTGGAGCATCCTATCAAAGCTAGGGAGAACTGTTTTGTTTTGTCCAGAGCTTTGCAAAGAGAGGCTCACCTACTGCCAACACAGGACTGCTTTGTCTTACATTCTCCAACCTAACACACCTCTGCTGGTTTGCTTCTGAAGCTGTTACATTAAGAGTTTCTACACAGTGTTAAGTATCTGGTAACATCGTGCCTCTAATGTTGTGCCTGAGCATTTACATATGGAACTACAGATCATGCTATTCCTTTTTGTTTCTCCTTTACAATAGGGTAAGGCATAGTATCGGAGAGTTTTTCTTTAATTGTGTATAAGTAAGATTGTACTTTTGGTCAATTTTGGCTTAAAACAGTAAAGGAGGTGTTGAAAGATAGTTCTTAGGAAAAAAATTGAGATGGGGTTGAAACCAGTCAGAACAGAGAAGGAGGAACATATAGGAGAAAGGGAGTGTTCTGAGACAGATGCAGTCACATTCATGAACACGCCTCTAAAAACGGCCCTTTGAAGGCTTCCAGCTGGTATGGGCCTTCAACTCCTCCACCTAGGTCAGGCCATTGCCCCCGTCCCATGACTCCTAACATCTATCCAGCTACCATAAAGATCATCCTAAAATGATCATTACTAATGTCTTTCTTTCCAAAGTTCCACATTATCTCAAATTGTTCACCATCTAGACCCAGCCCATCTTCCTAAAATAATTTATTGCCTGCCAAGCCCTCTAAATGAGCCACCCTAATCTACACTTTTCCCTAAATAGATCACAAGTGGTCCCAAATCCCATCTTCGTACCTTCTGGTTTCCTTATGGCAAAGCCCATTCTCACCTAATTCTAAGCCGTTTATCTTCCCCTTATGGTTCAATACAAATCCCATACAAAGAAGTCCTAAGTGATCATTTTGTCTTCTAAGTATACAGAGGGAGCCCCAAGTATGACACAGCAGGCCAGAAGGGTATGTTACACTACAATAACAATATGCCCCAAAATCTCACGGGCTTACAACAGTGGTTTGCTTCTCACTTACGTTTAACATCCAGTGCAGATCAATAATGCTCCTGCTCCATGTCATTTTCATTCTAGAACACAAATTAAGGGAGCAGACTTTATCTTAAACATGGATGCTCATCATAACAGAGAAAAAAAAGGACATGGGGATTCTTGATAATCCTTAAGTTTTTCCTCAGAAGGTACATATCACTTCCACTCAGATTTCATTGGCTAATGCAAACCATATGACCAAACAT
>NC_043711.1:35072982-35088575 GCF_006229205.1 Suricata suricatta
TTTTTTTTTTGCAGTTTGAAAATACACAAATTTATAGTAGGGAGATAGAGATTATTAACATCTTACATGTAGAAAGTTAGGAAAAATGAAACCCTCCACAACTAAACAAAATGTGAAAAGCTTCATTTCAAAGTGGGTGACCCATGGAAACTACAAACTGTTCATGCTACACCCCAGGAAGATGCCCGTCTAGTTGGTGTGTGGACACCCAGGGACCTCCTTTGTGCTGTGGAAATCAATTCTGCAAATTATTTTACTCACTATTGTGCTGTTGGCTTAACAGCCAACACTCACAATTTATTTTTAGTTCTATAATAAGGTCATCGTACATTCAATGATGCTGAAAAACATGGCCAAACATTGATAACTCTTGAACTACCTCCAAGATATATACCATGCTCTTAATTTAGGTACAAACTCAGAGCTATTAGAGATAATACAGATAAAATAAACAGCATTAAGGAAACAATAAGATATGATGGCTGTAGATTTATGAGCTGTGAAGTCAACTTTGCTCGTTTGGTTTTTTTTTTTTTCCTAGGAGAATACAAGTCCTCAAAGATACACACATTATGAATTATGTGAGCTCTTACATATCACTCCAACAATAAACCCCACTGTCACCCTGAATTTTAAGTCTGGTCACAAAGAATAAGACCATGAGGGCATGTTCACAATAACTACACTTCTTTCAGGTGTTTTGCCCATATACAACTTTTTATCCAAAAGAAAAATGAGAAAGTATTGACATGTTTAAACCACAGTAAGTACCTAACAATGCTCTATCTTCTATTTAAAGACATGGCTGTCAGATCCATCACTTACAGAGATATTTGCGAGTGCTCCTCCAGTAAATCTATGATGAAAACTGCCTGTGGAAAACCTCTACTGGTATTAATTTTTGCAATCCTACTGAGCCTCATCTTAACAAAATAAAAATGTATTATGCTCACTCCAATTCTATAGCAGGTGTGGAAAGCTTTGAAAAGCTACTTGTTTACTTATGGCTGGCATAGCTGTCTTTCTAAATTACCCAGAGAAAACAAATACTGATGTTCGAGAAAAAAAAAACAACGTAGTATGAATAGGATGTAAAATAATCAAGTCCATATCACTAGCCTCTGCATGCCTACTATGTGCAATGTGCCAGATATCAGTCTAAAATTCTCACCCAAGGAGCGATTTAATATGCTACCAAATAAGCAACTCTCTTATGAACTCCAACCAAAGCTCATCTGTGTTTACCTTGCAGTGACCACCATCAGCATAATTTACTGGACTTTCTTACTCATTCTCAGTCAAGAAAATATTGCTAGCCACTGCTAGGTCATGATCTCATTGTCCGTGAGTTGGAGCCCCATATTGGACTCAGGGCTGACAGCTCAGGGCCTGGAGCCTGCTTTGCATTCTGTGTCTCCCTCTCTCTCTGTCCCTCCCCTCTTCATGCTGTCTGTCTGTCTCTCTCAAAAATAAACATCTAAAAAATTTACAAAACCATAATCCATACATAATGTGTTGTCGAAAGAGTCCAAGACACAGAGCATGAACACCAGTGGTGGGGCACATGGACAGTGCCCAGTACCAGTGAAGAAGCTACAGCCCGGAGAAGCTAAGTGACTCTGAGTTACTCAAAAACACAGTGGCAATAGCAACACAGATCATTTCTGAATACGACTGTATCTGTTTCCTATTACTGTTGTAATAAATTACTTCAAATTTGGTGGCTTAGAACAATAACAACATTTTTATGGTTCTGTAGGTCAGAAGTCTAAAAATGGGTGTAATTATATTATAATCGGTGTTGACAGGGCCACATTCCTTCTGGAGGCTCCAGGGAGAAGCCATTTATTCGCCTTTTCCAGCTTCTACAAGATGCACGCAGTGCCTGGTTCATGGCCCATTCATCTCCATAACCAGCAACCCCATCACCCCACTTCTGACATTGCATCTCTTTCTGATTCTGATGCCCTCACATCACCTTTTACTCACAAGGACCCTGTGATTACATGGGGCCCATCCGTCTCATCCAGGACAATCTCCCAACCTCAAAAGCCTTAATTTAATCACACCTACCATATCCCTTGTGTCGTGTAAAATAACAATTCACAGGTTCCAGGGATTCGAATTTGGATCTCTTTGGGAAACCTTACTCTGCCTACCATTCTAACCCTATGTCCTAAGTATGCTTTACATGGCAAAACAATCCATACCATCTTCAGTGTAATAGAGGAGAATTTTGAGGTTTTAAGTTCAGAGTTCAATGTCACATGGGCAGCAAGGGACAGAAACACAATTCGGTCCTCTTAGCCATCAGACTCTAACAAGAGCTGCTTTGGGAGACCCACCATGTACGAGGTGCTTTACCTGTTATTTCCCTGTCCTTTGCCCTCCTGCCCTATCTTCTCTAGACTGGCTCTCACTCTTGAACACAGAGTTTAATGATTTCTTTCAGGGCTTTTGAGAGCTTAGTCAGTTTAGAATTTTTTTTTATTTATCTAATATTAGCCTGACCTTAAAGGACATACTTCAGAGGAGGGGGAAGCAAAAAGGAGAAGCTCACTTAGCAGCTTCTTTATCCCCACCGTCACTCACAAGAATGAAAACACAACCTTTGAAGGGAATGCCTTTCACTATCTGTGAGTCCTTGTTCAGAGTATCTCAGGTCTGTTCAACGACCATTTCTGCCCTTCTGTGCAAGGCTTTCTTTTGCATTCTATGCGGAACATGGCAAAGTGTCCATCCCTGCTCTCAAACAGTTCACAACCTAAGGGGTATGAGAGGGAGTAAGCAGAAATCAACAGTGCAAACCTATTAGATGGGGAAGGACACAGTCAGTAACCCAGGCTGCTGGTCAACATCATGAAAAGACTTTTAATAAGAAATCAAACCAGAAGGACCTTCAGAACAGGCAGGGAGCTCTGCAGGAAGAAGAAGGTTCTAAAGGGTGAGAGAGTGCTGCCGGACAGAAAGAGAACAGAGGCTATGAACCATGGCAGAGTTCAGGGAAGGGTTTTATTTGAGCTAAATGGAAGAGGTGAGGTAACAATAGGACACTGGACCTGGAATCAGAAAGCCTACTTTTTGAGGAAACAATTCTGCCACTATCTGTGTAACCATAATTACTTGATCATGCCAAGTTTTTTTATCCGTAATTTAAAAAAGGATACTAAGAAGGTTAAGTCAGAGGGGTATTATGCAAATAAATAAAATGGCATAAAAGCACAGGCCAAAGTGTTTATCTGCACTCAAGGGTACAGTGGCAGGAGAGAAGCATTACCTGGGAAGGACGTGGAAGAGGAGACATAGTGCAGATGGTCCCCGACTCACGATGGTGGGACTTAACGAGTTTGTGACTTGGAGATGACGCTACAGCAGCACACATTCAGGAAAAATCATAGTGAATTACTGAATCTGGATCTCGCCCCAGGCTAGCAATATATGAGAGGATGCTCTGTCGTGCTGCTGCGAAGTGGCAGCCACCGCTCCCAGTCAGCCATGCACTCCCGAGGGTCAACCACCAAGACATCTCCAACCACTCTGTACCCATAGAGTTGATCGGTCTTCCATTTTCAGAACAGTGCTCAATAAATTACATGGGATAATCAACACTGTATTCCAAAAACAGGCTTTGTGTTACTTGGTTTAGCTCAATTATAGGTGACTTTAAGTTCTCTGAGCACATTTAAGGTAGGCAAGCCTAAGCTATGATATTCAGAAGGCTTAGTCTATTAAGTATCTTTTTGGCTTATGATATTTTCAACTTATTATGGGTTTATCAGGACGTAACCCCATCATAAATCAAGGAAGATCTGTATAGTATTACCAATGGTCTGACGAGGTTCAGGAATAATGAAAACAGTACTTCTGAACATTCAATAAACACTTTTCTACTTGAAACTTTCTTACCTGGTCATGTTACAACAACCAGATATGAGATAAAATAACAGGTCATGTATTATTTCAGAAGATTTCCATTTTAAACAAAGTTACCTTTTGCTCCAAGGACTTTAGAATAATAACAGATTCAGCATATGTACATGGACACAGTGTCTAGAATTTTCCATGACTGCAACAAGACTTTGTATGAAATATAGCACCTAAGGTTATATTAGCAAGTCTGTCTAGGGAGCCGCAGTAAAAACAGAACCAGAAGAAACAGAACTAGTAGGACTAGTAGAACTTAGTAGAAATAGAAGTGAGATTAGGAACTTGTCCTCGAAATAAGTCTGTTAAGAATGAAAAGTCCACAAACTGTATTTAAATTGTGTGTAAATATTTAATTTGGAAGAACTATTTTTCTTTAATTCTTTTATAAACTTTGAATAAAAGTTTCCCTTAACTGAGATCTACTCTTAAAACTTCAACAATTACAAAAATTTTCATGTCCATAGTTTAAAAAATATATAAACTATAACTACTTTCAAAGTTCATTACTTTACAAAACAGAGGAATAATAATGTCAAATGCATACAAAGGTATTCCCATCATGAGCCGTGAGATCTAAGGTAAAGTGGCAGCCTCAAGTCTGAGTTGCCTCATCTATAAAAGTTTGTGTTGTAAAGTTTCGAACGCTACTTGCAGAGACATGTAGTCCCCGTTTCTTATATCTCATTAACTAGGGTAACAGTCACCGTGGCTTCTCTCCCCAAGCCTGAAAAACCCCTCTTTAGAGAGGAGGAAGAAAGGCTTACATAACTGGTGGACTGGCAAGTTTAGGGAGAAGGAAGTGGCCAAGGTCTATCTGTGGTAGCATTCCGTTTGGAATCTGCTTACCTGAATGAACACTAACATTTTGATTTGCAGTAAGGAACCTACTTCAACCAGACCTGGTAAATAAGCCTGTCTGCTTTAAGACTAAAGTATGGGCAAGTCTACTTTGCCATAAACCCAAGGCTACATTCTCTAATCCTGCCATTATCGCCAGTAACGTTGAAAGCTTAATTCTCCACCTATTTAATTTTTATCACTTGGTTCTACATTCAGACAGAATGGTAAAAACAAAATGTTCTCTAACTCAAATAATAGGCACACAGTACTAACAGCTATTACTACCATCATAATCTAAATCCTCCTACCTGAGCTTCACCAACTTATCCAAGTGCCTTCTTGACATCTTCATGTGAGTAGCTACTAAGCATTTCAACTCAACATATCCCAAATCCACTTCCATCCCCCACCCCCCCCACACACACCTGTTCCTCCCATATACTTCCTCATCTCCGAAATAGTACCTCCTTCCTTCTGGCTGATCAAGCCAAAAATATTTGCATCATCCCTGATCCCTCTCATTCTCTCTCAATCCACATTCCATCTGTCAGCCAAGTCACGTTGGCTCAGTTTCACAACGTTTTCAGAATCTACTCAATTCTTGCCACCCCTCCTGCTACCACCCTCATCCAAGGCACCACTCTTTCTTGCCAGAAATTATTTCAACAGCCTCCTAACTGGCCTCCATGCTTCTGTTCATTCCTTCCTACATTTCAACACACCAACAGAGTGATCCTTTTAAAGTGCAAGTCACAAAATGTCTTCCCCTGTTCAAAACCCACCAAGATCTTGCGTCTCATTCAAGGTAGAAGCCAGTGTCTTCATAGTGGCCTACAAGGCACAATATGGTCTATGTCACCCACTACCCGCAGTACAAACTCCACTTAACTCTCTGACCACCTCCCTCCCTCACAGCCTTGGCACTTGCTCTGCCCTCTGCCTAGAACACTTGCTCCCAGTTATCTTCAGGTCTTTGTCTAAATGGCACCTCCCAGGAAAGCCTTTCCTGATGACCCTATTTGAACAGCTACACCGCCCATACCCATCCTGCTCCCTGAATCCCTTGACTCCATTATTTTTCTCCGTAGAACTGATATTTACTTTTTCTGTTTATCATGTATCTCTACTCATTAGCATTAAAAGTTCCTTGAGGACAAAGACTTTGTTTCCCTAGAATGAGAACACTGGATGATACACAGTTAATAATACCCAGATACTTATTAAACGAATAAATGAATGAAGTGGAGGGCAGGATACAAAGGTCTTTCTTCCTTGCCCGTGGCTTCTAGAAGACTTGATAATAATAAAGATCTTGAAAAACTAAACGCCAAAACTGCAACATTGCAATTTCTCCAACGAAGGTAAACTCGTGAAGTTAGCTACTCAAGCACAGCACAGAGAGCATATTTTTCTGGAAAATCTCACTACAAAGCCCCAATGTTGTGTGGCAGTTTTACATAGGTACAACGTTGGTGTGCAGGTGACATAATTAGGTCACTGGGGGCAGGAATGCTTAGAAATGATAAAGAAATCTGTATGTCTCCTCAAGTCAGTCTCCCCATTGCTTCCACAGCTGCGTCTTCCCTCTTCCCTCCTCAGGATCAAACCAGACTCTCAGCCATTCCACACCATCTTTACCTCAGCAAATTTCATTTCAGGGCAGCCATTTTATTTGTTTTTGGATACCCCTCTTGAAAATCACTTGGGATTCCTCAAACACACATACAAAATTGCCCTTCCCTTTGAGTTGGAAGAACCCTGTGCAAAACACAGTGTATTTTTCTATAATATGCAATACTGTTACCAAAAAACCCATTCCAAAAACTGTACATTTCATTTTAAACATCCTAGCAAGTGCTCTAAAATGAAAAACTACAGAGAAGAAAGATGAAATGGCTGTATTACCCTCCATCAGGCCTCATATCTCTTCTGATTGTTGGCATGAGAACAGACGACTGACTGTGTTTTGTAGGAACATCCCCCTCACAAGAGGAGGGGGGTTTTGTCTCAAATCTCTTGCCCCAGAAATAATCCTGATTCCTTTATCCACCAGGATGGTTCGTCAAAACACAACTTTCTTCCCAATACCGAGAAGAAATTAAAGGCTCAACCTTAAGGTGCTCATATCTATTGAAGCCACAGCAAACAATTTAGGTCCCTGTAAATGGTCCTTAACAAACTTAAATGAACTGCTACATATGAAACAGCCTGAGTACCAAGAAGCTTGAATACCAAAGAGTCTCTATGAACAAAAATCTGGGTTCTAGGACTTACACTTATGCAGAAACTCATTGACTGAATTACTCTACCTCTAAAATCACTTTCTATAGGAGCATTTGGGTGGCTCAGTTGGTTAAGTGTCCAACTCTTGATTTTGGTTCAGGTCATTATCTCATGGTTCATGAGTTTGAGCCCCATGTAGGGCTCTGCACTGTGAGTGCAGAGCCTGCTGAGGATTCTCTCTCCCAAAAATAAACTTAAAAAAAATAAAAACACCAACATTAGAAGTGACAAATCATAAACTAGCCATTCATTCAATAAATGTCTATTGAGCACCTATGTTCCAGGTACACTCCTAGTCAGTGAAGGGAGAACAAAAAAATTCCTGCCCTCATGGAATTTACATTCTAGCAGGCCTTCAAAAAGAAAAGTTATTTCCAAAGCAAAATTCATTGCTAGTATGGAACTCACTTTTTCTGGAAGAAAAAACACTCAAATTGGAATCCTGAAGTCAGGCTTCAAGATTTGACTATGCTGCCTGCTTGCCAGGCTTCCTTGAGAAAGTTTCTTAATTACCTTTCCAGATCTTTAGTTTTGTGTATTACACCATAATGCAAAGGATGAAAGAAGGTACCTAGCAAATTACCTGGCATGTGGAAGATGTTTCAAATTTCTAAAGAACAGTGATGATAATCTGTATGACTCTCCAATCCAGGACTGGAAAATTTTATGACCCTGAAGCCAAATCCAACTGGCCATGTGTTTTTGTAAACAAAGTGTTATCAGGACACAGACACACCTATTCATTTATGTATAAACTATAGCTGCTTTCACATGACACCACCAGATCTGAGTAGTTGTGACAAGGCTGTATGGCCCACAAGGCCTAATACATTCACTCTCAGCCCCTTTGGAGAAAAAAAAAATTGCCAACTCCTGATGCAATCCCAGAGTTACACTAAATGATCCAAGAACGGGCATCAAGACCATCAAACCCAGCGAGTTTGAAAAGTAGAATCTGAGGCCTGAGTCAATCCACATTTTAGCAAGACCCCCAGATTCGATTCATTTGACACAGAAGGCTGGGAAACCCAGCCAGGAGTGTGCCCATGGTGATACATGCATTCTTGCTCTACAATGACTGGGTCTATTCCAGCTTTCTCCTTCCTACTTCTCCTGTCAAGAGCTGAATTCAGACCAATGGTTTTATACCTCAGTGAACATCAGAATCACCCATATATCTGGTTGGAAATATAAACTCCTGAGGCCTCCCTCTAGCAATTCTGATTTAATAAGCCTGAGATGGGGTCACACAATTCACATTTTTAAACCAGAACACCCTGAAGATAGTCAGACACAAGGGATCCTGGAACATCACTTTGCAAACAGTGAAAAATACCCTCTTATGTCCTACGGAATTGGGGCAAACATCAAAAAGCATCATGTGTGTCCAGTGCTATTAACATTTTTCTTTTAAATACTGAAAACGTCACCAGGCAATTTGTTCATAGTTTATCACAGTGATGACCCATTGGCAGTACATGGGTTAAGTGCTGTAACTCTGAGCTACAAAAAAAATACTTTATCACAATTACTATTTTCAGTGACAAGAATCCATTTTTATACCGTCATGACCTCAATCAAGGAACGTTACTGCACACTAGAGGTTTGTAAGGCATCACTGTAGGTAGACTGAGAGTCCAACACTGAGTGAGCCATGTGACGTTCATTCATTGCCCAAATATTTGTCAGAAGCCAGCTCCACAGCCTGGCACTATTTTTTAGGCTTTGTGGGCCCCATATCACTTCTTAAAGTTGTATCACCCCCTTTTTAGCCCTTTAAAATGTAAAAATCATTCTTGGCTCTCATGGAAGACAAAAACTAACTATGGGCCAGATTTGGCCTGTGGGTCATAGTTTACGGATCCCTTCTCTAGGTGACGGGACTATAGTAGTGAGTAAAAATAGACAAGAGCCCCTGCCCTCTGGGAGACCATCCTCTAGCAGGAGGACACATGGAGTAAATAAATACAGTAAGATGTAGATAGCAATTAGGTTTGATGAAGAAAAATCATGATATAAAGAGTGACAGCCGAAGAGGACCTGTCATAGAGGGTGGCCAATGAGGGGGACATGTCAGCAGAAATCTGAATGAAATAGGGAAATGAATACTCTTTTTGCAGACAGAACATGGCCTGCTCAGGTAAAATGATCATCATGAGTCTATCCATGCTGTTGGCAAGATTTCATTATTTTTCATGGCTGAGTAATACTCTATTGTATATAAATATATCTTCTTTATCCATCAATAGGCACGTGGGCTGCTTCCATGTCTCGGCTTTTGTAAATCTTGCTCCAATAAACGGGGGTACACAGAGGGTATGATGCTAAGTGAAAGAAGTCAGATAAAGACACATCTATGATTTCACTCATATATGGAATTTAAGAAACAAAACAAATGGGTGCGTGGGTAAATCAATCAGTTAAACTTCTGACTCTTGATTTCTGCTCAGGTCATGGTCTCATGATTCGTCTTTGAGGCCTGTGTCAGGCCCTGTGCTGACAGTGTGGAGCCTGTTTGGGATTCTCTCCTTGTCTCTCTGCCCCTCCCCTGCTCATGCTCTAGCTCCTTCTCTCTAACTCAAAAGAAACAAAACTGTTTAAAAAAATGAACAAAGCAAAAAGGAGACAAATAAAAAAAACAGACTCTTAAATAAAAAGAGAAACAAATAAAAAACAGAACAAATTGGTGGTAGTCAAAAAGGAGGTGGATGAAGGCTGGGGAAATAGATAATGGGAATCAAGAATTCACTTCTCTTGATGAACACAGAGAAAGGTATACAATTGTTGAATCCCTATACTGTATATCTGAAACCGATATAACATTGTATATTAGTTTTACTGGAATTTGAAAATAAAAATAAACAAAACACAAGCTTTGAGAAAGACAAAAAACATTATCACTGTCGGGAATAATGTGAACACCATGTGGGAACATAGGAAACAATGTCCAAAACAAACAGAAGTCATTCATAATAAAAAGGGCTTCAGGCCACAAATATTAATAGTCACAACCGAAGTGAAAGTTTTACATGATGTAAATGCAAATATTTTAAACAGGTCCCAGAAAAGTCAGCACCAACTCAAGCTTCATTAACACTCAGATGCAATTCACAACCTTTTCATATTGAAAAATGTTCCCCTGACTCTTAAAAAATCATTTTAATGCCTTCTTTTCCTGACATATGGCCTGCCACTCTGCTTTCCAACCTCACATTAATCCATTAGAGGCATTAACTTTGAAATCAGCTGATCCTCCCTATAGAAGTCTGTTGCAAAGCAGTTCCTGGTCTTTTACAGTGAAGGGGGAAAACCTAAGGACACCAACTCTGTCAACTGGCTGGAAGTGTCAGAGGTCATAGAGACCAACAGCCACAGCCACAGAGTGCTGGGATATGAGGCCAATGGGAGAGAACCTTGATGGGTCCGCCATGAAAACCAAGATGTGCCCACAGACTTAATATTCTATAGGCAGAAAGCTAGAGGGAGAAATAAACTCTGCAGTTTACCTCCTTTCATTTCTGATAGAAGCTATGACAGGACAACATCTTTTCTCCAAAGAGATGCTTTGTTCCCTTAGGCTCAACTCTCAAGAAAAGAGAGAGACTATGAGACAAAAGGTCCCTGTGGCAAACATGGGCTGCATCAGTAAACACCCAGTCCAGAACTTAGTCTCACCACTTACGGGGTGCGGAAAGGCCATTTGTAAGCCTAGGTAAGTAGTCTCTTCAAGAAATGCTCCAGAGACATAACACACATGGCTTTTCAAAATAAAATTCTTTAATTCTGTTTCCTTCAAAACCCAAAGACAGGAGCTAAAGAAGTTGGCTGATGACCTTGTCACATACCCAATATGGTGATGGGGGAAGGGTAAAATGAGCCCTGGCCCTTGCCCACAGTTCCACAGGGTATTAGCAAACATTCTTCCTGCATGAGGAGGCTTCCATAGTTCCCCTCCGGGAGCCACCAAGCCTCCAAAACCGCTCACCAACCATGGCTAGACTGATCAACAATTGCCATTCTTTATGTTTATTTTTTGAGAGAGAGACAGAGTGTGAGTGGGAAGGAGCGGGGAACGGCAGAGAGCAAGAGACACAGTATCCGAAGCAGACTCCAGACTCTGAGCTGTCAGCACAGATCCCCATGCAGGGCTCGAACCCATGAACCACGAGATCATGACCTGAGCTGAAGTTGGACACTCAACCGACTGAGCCACTCAGGTGCCCCAACAATTGCCACTCTTGCCTCAGTTACTATTATCTCCTAAAATACTGAACTCAGTGCAATTTCTTCCTAATCTTGGACTTGCCCTGTCTCACATTCCCTACCTCTGCTATCAAGAGAGGAACACTGTATTACATGCAAAAATCTAACACCATTCAAAGGCTTCCTTTTTACAAGTCTAAATAGGTTATCTTAAAGAATAACACACATATACATACACACACACACCACACACACAAAACTTTTCATTTGCATTCTGTCTCTGTGGTTTCACAATGGTCTGGCATTGTTCTTGCCTTTCTTCCCTGACAGCACAAGGCTACCAGCCCCTGAGCTAAATCACAAGGCAAGACTATCACCCTACACAATCCATGCACTGTCACCTTCAATTGATGTACTAGAGGGGTGTGAGAGCTTCTCAAAGGCTACCAGTTCCACGTTGGTAGATCCACGCACAATAAAGTATGAAATCACTTGGTCGTAAAATCCACATTAATATCCCAGATACATAACGTATTTTGGAAACATTTACCACCTTTGTATGCAGTTCCTGTCTTGAACTTGTCCTCCAGAGGTTAGTTAAGCGACACACATTCACAATTCATTCACCAAGTAATTTTTTACTACTTAATATTTTAAAATATTTTTAATTTTAATATTAAAAAATACTTCTTAATGTTTCCTGTAGGAGTGCCTGGATGGCTCAGTCAGTTAAGTGTCTGACTTTAGCTCAGGTCATGAACGCAAGGTTCACAGGTTTGAACCCCACATAGGGCTCTCTGATGTCAGCGTAGAGCCCACCTCGGGTCCTCTGTCTCCCTTTCTCTCTGCCCCTCCCCCACTTCAACTCTCTCTCAAAAATAAATATTTAAAAAATGTTTATTTCATTTATTGGGGGAGAAGGGGCAGACAGAGAGAGAGAGAGAGAGGGAGGGAGGGAATCCCAAGCAGGCTCTGTGCTGATGATGCAATGCCCAACAAGTGGCTCAATCTCACAAATGGCTCTCACCAAGTATTTTTAAGTCCCCACCTTGTGTCAAGAATTAATGCAAGAATTTCTGTAGGAAAGTTAAACACTGCTGCTGCTGATAGCTATTCCTTTTATAGCACTTCGTCCACTTTATATGCAATAATATATTTCATCTTCACATCTACACTGAAAAGTAGATGTTATTATTAGCCCCATGTTATCGTTGAAGAAAGTGAGACAGACAAGATTAAGTAACACATTGTAGCTTCCACAGCCATTCTGTGGCAGATCCAAAATTTGAGCCCAGCAAGTCTGGCTCCAGTGTCTATGCCATTGGCATCACTCAACACCACCCCACAACACCTGTGGGTATCGGGCTTCTCCATATGTAACTGGAACACACACGAAATGAACCTGTCCAGTATTTTCCAAGGCTCTACCCTGCGAGGACTTGTAATTCAGATATGGCATGAGAGAAAATGAATCGCACAGCACTCTCTCTCTGCTCTTAGCCACCTATCTGCAAATAAAAATCATGGTCTCCACTTGTAGAGTCTAGTCCTGTGGGCATGAAATGTAACTGGAGTTTCCTGGGACCTGTGTGCCTCTTCCCTAGGAAGCCGGTATCTTCAATCAGTAAGGTAGAACATTTAGCAGTCTTTTTATCCTACTATTCGGCCTTTCCATGGACCATGGTTGGTCAACATGGAATTAGAGGTAAATATGGGGTAGCCTATTCTCCTCCTTCCTCATCCCCTCAATGATCCCTATGCCCTTTAACCATCTCCACATCCAGGGCCAGTAGCTCGGGGAACACTTTCTATCACCACCTCCAGGGGCAGTCAGGCCTGTATGACACCACTCCTTACCCCGAGCCAGAGGTCCTAGCCCCCGTACCACTTTTTCAGACATGACTGCCTTACAGTGGGAACATGCACAGTTCATAGTACATGGAATGTGGCAGACTGTCTCCTTCCTATTTCGTTAGTTCACCTAACAAAACCCAACTGGATTCACTAGACCAGTTTGCCAAGGAGAATGCCAACTTAAAAAAAAAATGCCTAGGGAAAAAAAATACTGTCCTCTAAAAGTTCTCCCTTAAATAGATTTCCTACCTCTAGCACAAGGGAAAGGGGCAATAAAAACTCCAGCTGATGAATATAATGCAATATAGTTATTCCATTATTTATCTTTATTTGTCTATTCTATGAAGAGCCTCACTTAAAAATCCATATTTCCTTTTTCTCAGATTTCTTAGGTTCTTTTTGGTCAAATGATTGATCTAAAATGTGGTGGTAACTTATTGTGACATATTAAAGATGGCCACAAATGCTCTGACACTCAGCGGAGGAAGAGATGGAGTCTGTGTTCCCTCCCTTCGAATACACATACTGTGTGACCACTGCGAAGACTAGAATGTTCAAAAACTGCACTGTACCAATTTCTGGAACCAGGCTTCAAGAGACTAGCAACTTCTACACCATAGCCTTTGGAAAGCTTGTTCTTGAGCCTTGAGCCAGTAGTAAGAGGTACCATAACCCCACTAGAGAGACCATTGGGAGAGACCCTGAAATTACATGCAAGGAAGCTCGGCCACATCCAGGCTTCCCACTGCCAGCCAAAGTGGTATAAATGCGAGTGAAGCTACCTTAAATCCTTCACACTAACCCAGATGTTACCTCAGCGCCACCAAGCAACCCAATCCATGCGAAGAACCACGCCCTCCCTAACCAAGTGTGCCAGATTCCTGACCTATAATCATGACAAAATAAAATGCTATTGGAAATCATGGGGTTTGGGGGATTCATCTCTTTCAAGCTTCAAGTAATAACTCCTGCTTCAAAACCCCAACTTTCAGTCACATTGTCTTACCATCTTCTCTCTGAGGATCCACTTTTGAACAGCTATTTGCCATTCCTCAACAGGTTCATCTATTTGCATTGCCCTCTCCCTGCTTCAGTCGGTCTAAAGGGCCTTTGGCTTGCTGGTCATCATTTGCCAGGGTGCCGCAAAACTGCCTCTTTCACTGTAAAACAATCAGCATGTGTGCCCTTCTTTTCAAATTCCATCTGGTCACTAAAGGCTCTTATACCTTCAAATAAATGCAACGCATTTATACTAAACACTTAGGGGTAGGCTAGAAATTGGATTACCTAATTTCCAAATTACTGATATGGTCTAGTAGGTATGAAAGATCAAAGGTGAGGCCCAGGCCCAAGATGGCGGAGAGGAAGGGAGCTCGGTAAACTCCATCCACCCCATCTATCGAACTGAGAAGGATATTACTCTCATCTGCGAGAGCGGAAGGAGAAAATACGGACTCCAGAAAGAATAGAACCTCACAGATACCTGAGTGAGTGAGGGCAAATGGGGGAGATCTGAAAACGGCCAGCCCAGGACGGGCAGGGGAGGCAAGATCCCCAGGCCAAAGTGGGGGAAGCATGAGGAGCCCGAGAGACAAAGGGAAGAGACAGGGGAGCGCACTTCCCGGCTTTTCTCCCGGTGAAAAGCAGCCGGAGCGCGGCAGCGCCAGGGGAGCGGACACCCCCCCAGCCCCCCGCGGCGGAGAGCGGTGCTGGGGGAGCGGACCTCCAGGTAGCGGAGAGTGGCAGCGCCGAGGGCAAGCAATTCAAACTTCGTTTTGGGAACTGGACCACGGACCGCATTTCCACGGTGCACCTCGCCCCCTGCACGGACTGTGCGAATCCCGGGTGCCCACAGGAAAAAATAGGGCCCACACCTACATGACCTCTGACAAGGAGTCAGGGGCGGGTGGAGGCCTGGGCGCGTGCTTAAACTGCAGGAGCTCCCAGTTCATTTCCAGCAGCTCACAGCGCCTTGAGCAACAGCTATCTGAAGCCAAGAGAGACTCAGTGGTTTTTTTTTAAATTTTTTTTATTTTTTTTATTTTTTTTGTTTGTTGGTTGGTTTGTTTTTTCCTTTCCCCCATTGCAATCACGATCCAGGCTGGGGGTGGGGACTCCACAATTGAGTCTGTGAAGGTGCGCACTTCACTTCCAGCCGCTCATTTCGCCTCAAGCAGGGGCAGAGCCTCTGATAACAGCCTCCAAGACATACCACATCAAACCACACCTATCCACCAGGAGGAGATGCTGCTTTTTTTTTTCTTTTTTTTTTTTTAATAATATAAAAAAATATTTTTTCTTTCTTCACTTGTTTTGTACTTATTTCTTTGTCATTATTACCTTTTTTCCTTTTTCTTTACTCAATTCCTTTAAATTTTACTCCTTATATTCCTTTCTCCTTTCTCCCTTACTTTCTCACCTTCTTGCAACCCAGATATATTCTCCTGTATCTCATCCTTACCTCTCCCCTAAACTGGGCATACACT
>NC_043711.1:35088675-35089916 GCF_006229205.1 Suricata suricatta
TGACTAGTTTATGCCTTACACAGATGTCAGTTGCATCATCTGTGAGTTTTCTTTCCACTTCTGGTGTCAGGCCTGGCTGAATTGATCGGTGTCAGGTTCAGCGAACGTAGGGTGGGGAGGGAAAAGAGGGAGAAGGTGGGTGTGATATTGCATAGCTGTTTTTGCCACATCCTGGGATATAGATCCTCTGACTTTTTCTGTGCCATAGTTCCTTTTGGAAGTTTGGTGAGGCCAGTGGGTCCTGTCTCAGAATAATATCTTAAAACACATTAAACAAAATGTATACAATTAAAAAGGAAGCCAGCTACACTGAAATGTAGTCATCAGGGGCGCCTGGGTGGCTCAGTTGGTTAAGCCTCTGACTCTCGATTTCGGCTCAGGTCATGATCTCATGGTTCATGAAGTCGAGCCCTGCATTGGGCTCTGTGCTGACAAGTGGAGCCTGCCTGGGAGTTTCTCTCTCTGTCTCTCTCTCTCTCTGCCCCTCTGCTGCTTGCACTCTGTCTCTTTCTCTCTCAAAAGAAATGTAGGGGCACCTGGGTAGCTCAGTCAGTTAAGCGTCCGACTTTGGCTCAGGTCATGATCTCAGCAATCATGGGTTCGAGCCCTGCGTCGGGCTCTGTGCTGCCAGCTCAGAGCCTGGAGTCTGCTTTGGATTCTGTGTTTTCCTTTCTTTTTTCCCCTCCGGCACTCACACTCTCTCTCTCAAAAATGAAAAAAATGTGAAAAAATACTGTAGTGACCAAAGCATTAAGGCAGTTTGTGATCAAGAGTATGCACTTTTTTATTAATGCATTAAACAGCCTGCTGTACAGGCGGATCCATCAAGTACATCCTTGTGAAGTCGTGATGGATACATATTCTGAGATGTGCACCACAAACTGTAATGGGACTTGAAAACACCTGTGGCTTCTATTTGTGACCAAGTCATAGGAACGGTTACATTCTCCTGTCGTTTGTTGCTGACATTGATAATGGAAGGAAATGCTGAGTTTCAAATAGAGGTTAGTGAAAAGGGGGATGTCATTATTTTTCTTCATCCCAGTTCATGGACCATTGAATTGCACTCAAGGACCCCAGATTCAGAACCCCCATTTCCAGGATCCACAGTTGCTTTGTGGCCTCTGCTAAAGCTCCTGTTTGCTACGCCAGTGGTGACCCTTTGCACTACTGTCTGCCTCATGGGAGACACCTGGCAAACGTTAGTTGAAGGAAAGCATTTTGCCAGCGTTGCACCTGCC
>NC_043711.1:35090016-35133097 GCF_006229205.1 Suricata suricatta
TCTGTCTTCGGTTTCTGTGTCCCCCCCCCCCCCCTCTCTCTCTGTCCCTCCCCCGTTCATGATCTGTCTCTTGTCTCAAAAATAAATAAACATTAAAATATTTTTAAAAAAAAAAAAGGAGGGCACTTGTGTGACCACTGGGTACTGTATGTAAGTGATGAATCACTAAATTCTATACCTGAGACTAATATTGCACTTTATGTTAACTGGAATTTAAATAAAAACTTGGAAAAGAAAAAAAAAAAAAGATCAAAGGTAAGCAAGACCAGAAGGGAAAACCACCTTGGGGAGAGAGAAATGGGGCTGGACCTGGGGGTGGTGGCAGCAGAAATGGAGACAGTTTCCAGGGTACAAACTTCTAGGACTGGGCTGAGTGAAGTTCAGCACACTTCAGAATAGCCTTCTTAAAAATTCAGCTTCCTAGGCTCAGACCAAGAGACACTAACTCAGTACATCTGAGCAGGAGCCCAGGAACATAGCTTTGAATAGCTTCCCGGTGATTCTGACGCAGGCGGCCACAGACTAGTCATTGAGAGGCCTTTACCTGGGGCCTTAGCACATGAGTGAGAAACAGGAGAAGAAATGATGAAACAGCCCAGACTCCTAAGTCTCAGGACTGAGTAAGGCCAAGATAGAAAAAGGGAGATCAGGAGGAGCTCATTTACAGGGAGATGACTATTTCAAGCCAGATAGTATTAGGAAGACCCAGGCATCTCACCAAGCATGAGGGAGTTTGGGAGGATAAATTGGGCCCAGCCCCTTCCTTCTCCTCCCAGGCTTCCAGGCCCACAGGACACTTGTGTTTGGTCAGCTCTGAGCCATATTAGGGCTACTTCTGTGCAACAGGCCTATGATTGTCCAGGTCTGCCAGCGAGAGCATACCAAAGTCCATGGAATTCCAAGGAGAAGCATTACCAAGCCCTGCTGGCTATGACCCAAAGATACTTTCTCCAACTAGTTCTTCCAGTGCCCAAGGCTATGTGCTCATCTCCACTTGCCTAACTGCACAGCTCTCTCTCAGTTCAGACCTAGAACAGGGGACTGTCCAAAACTCCAATCACAAGTTTGAACTGAATTGGCCAATCTTCAGCTCAGCATAAAAGTCAATACACACCGGTGACCAATTTGCTTTCGGACTCAGTAGGCCTGAATCCTTACTCACTGAAATTCACTAACCAAGTTCCCAAACATTATCAGACCACCCTCAATATAGCACTGTCACCCACCAAAAGGAAAGCAAATTACCAACACTGAGCCCTCAGTTCTCGTGAGCTCTGGGTCAGGGGAAAATATCCCTCATCTCATATTCATGATCAGACTAGATAATCCTTTTGGATCTAAAAACCCTCTGTGTTTCCCCTACAGTGTTCTGAAATAATTCCTCCTTAATAAACTTTGTTCCCTTCAAAGGAAAACTGAGGATTCTTAAACCAGAAATGCAAAAGTTCAGTTGTGATTCACTTGAGTCTTTTGCAAGAACATGGTAATAATGTACAAGCAATGTCATTTCTGAATAAGTAAATTATACTTTATAATGTCAAAGAGATATAAAGTTGGAGTGTCACAATGTTTATATATCTATTAGGTTTAATTATTATTATTATTATCTACTACAGAACTAAGGAGGAAAAATACATTTTCCCCTGCTAGCGTTCTAAAAATAACTCTTCAAGTGTTAACAGATAGATATGAGTCAGTTGTATCTTTAATACAAGGAAGTGTGACTCTATAACATTCATCTTCCATTAGCTTCAAGTTTAATATTTTAAATGCATGATGTATCATTTATTATTAATTTTCCCTGAAATGCCCACCTTACCTCCTCTCTGCCTACTACAAGGAATTTGTTCTTAAAATTCAAGTAAGTCCCATCTGTCCTGTGAGGTGGGGTTGATTGTGACCTTTTCTGGGTCACTCCCTTTGCTAATTCCTATCCTACTTCTTTTAATTTATACAATGCAATCAGCACGCATCTATATCTTCCTATACTCTCTAACTGATCTGTTCTCCATGATATGGCCCTTTATTAATTATTTATTCAATGCAATAAATACTTATTGACTGCCTACTGTAGACAAAGACAGCACAGCGAGGCAGGTAATGGATGGAAAAATGCCCACGTCTGAGGCATTCTGGATCCTCTACTTACTATTTGCACGACTCTGGGCTAGCTGCTCAACTGCTGTGCCTCAGTTTCCCTCTCCGTAGAAACAGAGCTAACAGCATGACATGCAACAGTGCCTCAAGTGTAGCAAGCCTCAGTATTAGCTGTGACTAGTAACACTACCACTAAGCCTATTTCTGGGCTCAAGGAATATGGAAATAAATCGGGTACAGTGATGGTTTCATATTTTACAATTCATTCGCTGATTTAATAAATATTAACTGAACACCTGCTATTTACCAGACACTATTCAGAGGATATCATTGTGAACACTCCTTCAATGAGAGAAAAAAATAAACAGAAAAACAAATGAAAATCTACTAGGATGTCAGATAATGATGAGTTCCATAAAGAATTATAAAAGCAGGATCAAGGGTGAGACAGTAATATGGTGGGCAGAGGGCACCTGAGGAGATAGCACTGAAGCAAAGTCCTCCATGAAGTACGGGAGTGAACAGGAAAGAGTGCTCGAGGCAGAAAGAACACAAGTCTGAGATGAGAGCGTGCTCTGAAGAACAGCACGGAGGCCAGCGTGGCCGGAGCCAAGTAAGTAAGGAAGACAATGGCAAGAATGATGGGAGGGAGCTAATCAGGGCCCAGGTCAGTCAGGGCCTCAGAGGTCACAGGAAGGGCAATGGGCTTTATTCTAAGGTCACTGGGAACCACTACACAGTCACAAGCAGGGAAGTAACATGATGTGCTGTGTGGAGAATATACTAGAATCATACACATTTTCACTAATTGTCAAAATGCTATCCATTCACTAGGTGCTCTTGTGAGTTCTCTGAGCTCCTTGCAGGCAGGCACCAAGTCCTGCAATTCTTGGAACCTCACCCAGCTTCCTTGAAGCAAGGAACAGATACGTGATCAAAGCTTTCTGACTGAATCAATGATTTTCTTCTCATTTGACTCCATCAAATAAAAAAAAATCCTCAAGTATCTTCTAATGTGCTCTTCTCTGGGGTTTTGTATTTTGGGGGGAAAGGGGAGAAGTTGGTTTGTTTCCTTTCCGAACCACCTTTCAAAGAAAAGTGAACAAAAATTTCTCCTCCAACAAAGTCCACTTTCCAACAACCTCAAGCAGCTGGAGCACAGCTTTGAAAGAACATGAAACATTCTATGGAGCTCTGCAAGAATTGGTCATAATTTAGGGCATCTGCCTGAGTGGCTCAGTCATTTAAGTATCTGAGTCATTAAGTATTTGGCTCAGGTCATGATCTCACTGCTCGTGGGTTTGAGCCCCACGTCGGGCTCTGTGCTGACAGCTCAGAGCGTGGTGCCTGCTTCTGATTCTTTGTCTCCCTCTCTCTCTGCCCCTTCCCCACTCACACACTGTCTCTCTCTTTCTCTCTCAACCTACAATCCTAACCCTTGGTCCCAAACCCACAGCAGAATAAAAATTCTAATAGAGAGTCATGGAGTTCTTAGAAACCAGAATATTGACAAAATAACATGATTATATGAAAGCTAAGTAAGGAAAAAAATCTAAATCACTGTTGAACTGTATTGAGTGCTACTACAAAACTCAAAACTAGATGCTTCTAAAGTAGTTGACACCAAAGAGTTCAATTACATTTGGTATCTTTTAATTTACCAAAAAGTAAACAGTAAAATACAAATCTAGATTGGTCAAATTCAAGCCACATTTTGGTATACGGTAGGTGAAGATTGATTTGCTCTTGTACTTTATATATAATCAGAAGAAAATTTCATTTCTGTAATGAAGCCCAATAAATTGCTGACATTATAAACTGACAAGTAGGTGAAATGAAGTTGCAGAAGATTATCTAGAGTAGATGCCATTTAGGTTAGGGGAAAAAAAGAGAGACAGAGTTTTATATGTACTTACACATGTATCTAAACTTCTTGAACAAGAATGAGCGCATAAGCAGACAGTGGGAAGTACCAACCCAGCATCGCTTTGCTCCACTTTCCTTACCATCAGCAACATGATTGGTTTCCAAAGTGGTCATGTGACAACATGTGACCAATGAATGTAAGCACATTTTGTTGGAAACAGTTTCCAGAAAACCTAATGCATTCCTGACAAAGAGGATGGGAGTCAGTTGCCATGTACATGGTTCCCTTTGCCCTTTCCTGGTTTTCCTGCCCGAAATGCAGACACGGTATCTAGGACTAGAGAGGTCGCCTTGCCACCATAATAACAAAAGTCACACAACTAAGGAGAGCGAGGCAGAAAGGGGGAGAGAAATGTGGATTTTTGAACAGTGTCCCACTTTGGACTATCCACCCCTAGGCTCCTCATTAGAAAAAAAAAAAAAGGCAAGCTGATGTGGTTATATGTAGTTCATTATGTGCAGGTGAACACAATCCAAACTGATTAATACCCCAAACTAACAGCTCTGGTGATCTGAGGTCAAAACTGGGCAGGGGAACATGGGCAAAGAGGCCTGGAAGGTCTAAGGCAATTTCGTCTTTCTGAGTGCTTTAAAAGAACACTGCTGTATTAATTTGTGTCCTATTTAGTCAAAAACAGTAAGAGGCTCATGCTAAGAATCCGTAGATAATACTGCACAAAGGAATGGGCCAGCATGTTGGCTTACACAGTGTCCCTCTCCGAAGATTAACATGTTTCCAAACACACCTAACCTGTCTATTTCCACTTAGAACATCCTTCCACAGTCTTATGGAAACTTCTCTTGATCTAGATTTTCAACCCAGTAAGCTGCCTCTTGGGGTAACAGACTTTATAAGCTCCATATGTAGCAGTAACCCTCACATGATTTTTAAATTAACTCCTAAGAGTAGTACTCAGGCAGGAATCCTGAGTGGCAAACCAGGACTATGATTCCACTTATACTAGGACTAATCAATACTGGAAAGGGCACCGACCTCAAGATATGATTTTCAGCATTCATATGGATGGAATAAATAATTACACCTCAGGTCACTGAATGAATCTGAGCCTTGGTACAAACACAAGGGGCTAACCACACAGACCTCCAGGATCAGGGAGGAAGTCAAATGGGGATGTGCATACAGATGATTTGGCTCAGTGCCTGTTAATAATATCATCATAATCACTACTATCAGCTAAACTCATCACCACATAAATAACATTCTACTTGAATTAAACTTAAATTCCTAGAGCATTCTTATAATCATGCACCTGTTCCATGTTCCAAATGTGGCAATCAGACTGCCTGTCACAATGGCATTCAATGATTTCTTCCAATTCATGCAAACTGTCAAAATGTTGCCACATAGCTACGTCTGAAAGCTCAAAGATACACTGGTGGTACCGATTGCTTAATAAGACAGTACATCTAAAAGATAAAGTCCCTCTCAATAAAGGAACATCACGGCCCGTCAGTGTGCTACACACATAAGCATACATAGAGCATCGCACAGATGGAAAAACAATGCCTGTACCCTAAGGTATGCAACTGATTTGGCAAGAGGATAAAGAGGAAATAACGTTCAATCTTAGCTAATAAGAACCCATGGATGTCAACCTTTAACCACTCAGATAATGCTCTTAATTGCCATTGAAATGATTTCAAATCACTGAAGAAAAATGGCTTTTACATCCTATGATTGCTTTCCCAATTTATCGTTACCTAAAAATAAGTTATGTAAAAGTATACTGTGAAATATAAATGCATATAGTTATCTACATATATAACCATAGTTAAATATAATATATATATAATATAGTAAAATGTTAATCTTATTGTGTGTTGCCACTCCAAAGATGAAAACCACTCTGAAATAGCACTTAGTTTTAGCACCAAAGAGCCCTCGAAGACAACATTTTTTAAAGGGGGAGCAGGGTAGGAAAAAGCCATATTATATGAAGAAATACAACATATTAAGCTCTGAGTCTAGTCAAGAGAGGAGGTAAGGACTACAGCAGACCAATTTATCTCCATCTCATTCCATCATCCAGTCATTCAAATCTGATTTCTGATTCTCCATCTGCTTATCAAACACCACATACCACTACAAGACGCTGTCTCCAACAAGAGTGATCCTGTTTTTCCTCTCCTCTGTGGGCTGTCAGATCCTGCTTACTTTATCAATCAGTGTGGCATTATCTCTAAGTCCTCACGCGGAGGAAGGAAGCCATCACATAAAGCCATCTGCTCCTGTACGAGGAACAAGTCTCACTCATAGGAGATAATACTTCGTGGTAATGCCTGTCATCCTTTATACATGTCCCATCCCCTTACGTCTCAGTGCTTGGAAGGATATCAAGAACAGGATAGCGTCCATCCGCTTTCACAAGATCCTTCTTGTAGCTACACTATGGTGAACTTACAATACTATCAACACAGTGAACCATCATTTTAAGGAATGCACTTCTTCCCTTTCTTATTTGACGGGAAAAGGAAGCGAAATTATGTTTTTATTTATCAATTTTCTTTTTCAACTAAATTGTATATAAAATATTTGATGGGTGAGCATGAACTGTTCTAAGTGGTGTGGGTATTTTTGAGTGTGTCAGTGTTTAATGGACACACAGATGCCAAGTGGAATCCTCACAGCGACCTTACAAGGTACATACAATTGCTGTTTCATTTAACTGAGCAAACTAGTGTTAGGAGAGGTTAGGTAATCTGCTTAAGGTCACACAGCTAATCTGGAAGAAACCAGCATTTATTTCCATGCAATTTTGATCCTGGAGCCCAAACTCTTAGCCAATGTGCTATGAATGACAATGCGTGCAACCTGAAATAAAATCTTCTAGTTATTTTTATCTTTTATTCTTGAACATGTGAGTCAAGGCTCTCAGACTCAATTGCTGATACTTCAGGATCAAGAAAGTCAACATAAATGAGGGAAACAGGTGGCATAGATAATGTAAAATGCCCCCAAAGGCTGGGGAGGCTAGCAGGCAGCTACAGCAAACTGTTACAAAGGAGAAACAAAAATCTAATGTTGCCCAAAATCTGAATTTTTATGTCAAATCCTCTGATTTTCAAACAACAATTCAACCAATTAAAAAAAACACTTATAAATATAATCTGGGCCAAACAAAACATGTATGTGGTCCACCACTTTGAAATCTCTGTTTCAAATGGTAATTTAACCAAATTTTGGTAGGAAAAAATATATCCAATCACTGGCAGTAAATTACCAGTGATATTCACATTTCCTAGCAAATATCACTTTGCTATCTGTTTGATTCTGGAAAACTTGAATCCCTCCCTCCTCCTGAGACAGTTGACTCAACTTGTTTCTTAATTCATGTCTTCTTGCTGCAAAGTTTTCCTTTGGTCAGGTAGAAAATGACCTTGCTGGTTCTATTTATTATTTAACAGAACTCAGTCTCAAAATCCCTGTCATAATCCATAATAAAATAGAGAGAGCAAAACTTAATCGGCTGTAAATGTACAGTAGTTAGCATTCATCGCAAAATGCTAATAATATTTCGAGAATGCCATTTCTCTTCCTGGCCTTTGGACCAAATTGGTTAATGGGCTGAGACCGGGGAAATAATGGAAGTGATTTAGGCAGAGAACTTCCCAACCATGCACCAACCTTGAACTGCACCGCATTCAAGCAGCGAAACCAGCACTGAGACGGTAGCCTATCACACAGGTTTGGCAATTGGTGGTCCCTCACCAATCCGTGGGGACACCTGTCACTCTCCCAAAAGGACCATCTAATTAATATTTCAGTCCCAAGCTGCAAATGCCTACTGTGTAGACATTCCTAGCACCAGATTTTCTTAGGATACCGCATAATCAAAACTGAATGCTTACTATGTATGCAAGAATGTTTAAATCCTGTGGTTTCAAAGAGTTTTCCAAAAGAGAGTTCTAGTCCACATAGGTCTCTAAACCAATATGCTAATCACGTATGCGCAACATGGGCGGTGACCCTGAAACTGATCAAGTGAAGCGCAGAAATCATTTTTCCAAAATCTCTGCCTTCAAATTCCTCCCTTTCGAAGAAGACATCTCATCCACGGCCTCTGTGACTATAAAGGAGAATGACCACCGCAGCCTGCCATCTATTACTATTTCGTGATGTGACACCCCACACAGACACAACCCAGCAATGCCTCCCAGCCGTCCGTACATCCCTGGACAATTTGTGAAGAGGTGCTTACAGGGACACTGACGTGGATCGCCAATGCGTGTTTGTTGTTGTTCTGGTTTGGTTCTGGGCGAGTCGGGAACTGGAGCCACCCAGAGCCCACTGCGAAAAGAAGGAAATCACCTGTGGCAAGTGTCTGCTATGGAATGTGCGGCAGCAGTTCGGATCTTGGTCTGCTCTTTATTCATCTCCGGAACTCGGGAAAATCTTCCTCACTTATATCTAAAAAGCTGAGGTGACAAGCCCTGAGAAATTTTACTTTACATGAGAAAATAGCCTATTACAGTCAATATTCACTCCAGTTTTAAAAAAATCATATTGTGCCTGGTACCCAGGGAAACAAAAATAAGATACCTATGCCCATCCTTTCGGAACTCTTTGCCTTGGAAGGGAGACAGGCACAAATCCTTTTTGTCCCCAGTGATAAAGGCTGCAAAAGACGTGCACACCCATGCAATGCAAACACTGAAGGCACCGGCACCGCCGCAGGATGCTGGGAGAGAGAAGGACACGCTGCTCCAGGCAGCCATGGAGGGTCCCACCCCCTCCTGGGCTCAGCCCTACACCCTCCGAGAGAATGCCGTGGGCCCAGAGAGCTTTCAAGCATTCCGGTTTCTCTCTCCACACATGTGCAGAAAGGGACACCAGGAATCACCAGAAAATCAAGCCACCTGTGACCTGTCATCTTGACTCCCACCTGCAGGAGCTGCAAATTGAGAACACAAATGGGAGCCATGAAGATTCAAAGGACTGCACACCTGATGTCCCCCAGATGAGTCCCACATGAGCTGTGTGTGCCAACACTGCAGTATGACACAGGAGCTTCCTCCTAGGGCGCAGCTGACTTATGCTCAACGGCCTATCCCAGCTGGTCCAAGGGTAAGCTTATCTTTGTTGACACCTGAGGGCGGGACAGGGCAGCTTGCCACACAGCCATCAAATACTCTCCCTAGAAGGAAGTAGTTCTCCATCGATGCCACTGGATGCCTGCGCTCCCAGCATCCCTTACCAGACACTGGACTCATTAACAGGGGCAGGGAGACAGAGACGTGGCTGTAAAGATGGCAATTCTTCTTTTTTATGCCACGGTGAAACCTACAAATTCCCTCTCAAAACAAATATTGGAAATGTATTTTTTAATAGTTTATTGTCAGTTGGTTTCCACACAACACCCCGTGCTCTTCCTCACAAGTGCCCTCCTCCATCACCACCACCTCTTTTCCCCCTCCCCCTTCCCCTTCAACCCTCGGGTTCGTTTTCAGTATTCAACAGTCTCTCAGGTTTTGCGTCCCTCTCCCTCCCCAACTCTCATGGAACACATGACTGTCCTTACAAGGATGTTTATTTTTACCCTAATTAACCTGTTGATTAATGTGTTCTGGAGGGTTTCCAAACTAGTGCATGTTACACAATATTCATACAGAAAGATTCTAATTCTATCCCTCAGGAATGTTCAAGCTACAAAATAGCCTCTAACTGTGGTATGCAACACTCTGTCACCCATGCCACCTTCTGAACCATCAGCGACAGGGATCAAGCAGGACAAGGGACACTGTCAAGGGCCAGGGAGCAGAACCCAGGCATGTAGTCACCCTGGACTGGAACCATCTGAACTGGCACCTCAGCGATGAGGAGACCCACTGGCCACAAGGGCTGACCTACTTGTGGCCACGCCCTCACGACAGCTCAAACAAAGCTCGAAGAAAACACCTTAGCAACACCCAACCGATTATTTAGCTGGAGGGCTCAAGCTACAATGAGTAAGAATACATTTTACTCCTAAGAATAAAGGTCACAATCTACTTCCAATCAGATAGTAGTTGCATTGCTGTACTCTGATTACAGAAAGGCATCCACGACACAGGATTAGTAGAAAGCCAAAGCCCCTTTAAATCAATTTCTATTTTCTCCATTAAAATGCCATCAGCACATGCTTGAAAAATGAGATACATTCAGATGGAAGACATCTATCTAATGTCATAATTGCTACCAAGACAGACAAAAGGACCTGTAAGAATCTGCCCCTCTCCTAGTCAGATCTAAACATTGATCATTTATCGCTGTAGAAACTGAGGCCAAGAGATTAAACAATTTACCATAGTAATATGATCTATGTGGTCTACACAACTAGTTATCATCTAAACCTACTAGAAAAGCAGGTCTCCTGGCTTCCAAGTTGGCATTCTCAGGGATTAGAACTGCACAGATGTGATTTAAATTGTTCTTATCCAAAAAATTGTGTTGTTTAAATTATGGCACACCATTATTTTAACAGACTAATTACTGTGGTAATATCAGTCTGGCTTATGAACATGCCTAAGTAATTTAAAAATAAATCTAAGATTTTATTGTTTTCAAGTACTCTCAGCAACTTCACCTAGGTAACAAGAGGAGAATTTATAATTGGCAATATTTTTATTTTACCTACTAAAAATGCATTAGGTGCACTATATACAAAAATTAACTCAACATAAATCGCACACCTAAACGTAAAACCTAAAGCTAAAATATTTTCTAGAAAACGTCTGTGACCTTGGGTTAGAGACAACCATTTCTTAGACATCAAAAGCACAATGCGGAACAGAGCACATTGGGAAACTGGACTTTATCAAAACAAAAAAAATTATGCTCTTCAAAAGACACTGCTAAGAGGATGAATCAACTGACAGAAATTGTTTGCAATTCACTTACCTGCAGTTTGGTGAAGGAATTATATCAAGAACACACCAAGAACTCTCAAAACTCGATATTCAAAAAAACCCCAGCTTTTGAAAAATGGACCATTTGAACCCACACTTCCCCGTAGATATACAAAGAAAATACGCAGCATCATTGGTCATTAGGGAAATGCAAATGGAAACCACCGTACGGTATCACTACACACTTAGTGAAAAGGCCACCACTAAAATGAAGGCCCTGGGGCTCCCATTCACTGCTGGTGGGAAAGGTCCATCCACGTGGGAAGACAGGGTGACAATTTCTTAAAATGTCAAACATACATCTACCACATGAACCAACCATTCTGCTCCCTGGTATTTACTTATCAGTAAGGGAAGCTTAGGTCCACATAAGCTCTGGTACAAAATGTTTGTAACACCTCTATCTGAAATGGCCCAAACTGCAAACACCCCAAACATCCATCAACAAGTGAATGGATAAACAGTGTGTGGCACATGGTGCAATTACTCAGCAATCTTTTCAAATGAGCTGATACACGTGACATCACGGAAGAAACATAAAACAATTATGCACAAAGAGGGGCACCTGCGTGGTTCAGTCAGTTAAGCATCTCACTTCAGCTCACTTCATGATCTCGCGGTTTGTGAGTTCTAGCCCCACGTGGGGCTCTCTGCCGTCAGCACCAAGCCCACTTCAGATCCTCTGTCCCTCTCTCTCTCTCTCTCTGGCCCTCCCCACTGATGCATGTGTGTGTGCACTTTCTCTCTCTCCCAAAAAAAATCTTTAAAAAATTATGCACAAAGAAATCAAACAAGAAAAAATATATACTGTATGGTTCCACTTAAACATGATTCTAGAAAATGCACTCATCTCCAATGACAAAAAAAACCAGTAGTTGCCTAGGGATGGTGGGGGCAGGGCCAAGCAGTGCTGGTTACCAGGAGGCACAAGCCTCTTTCAGGAGTGACTGGTATAGTCATCATTCTCATCATGGAGATGGTTTCACAGTGCATATGTATATGCTAAAACTTATCAAACTGGGATGTCTGGGGGCTCAGTCGGTTGAGCATTTGACTCTTGATTTTGGCTCTGGTTATACTGACAGTCCAGAGACGGAACCCTATGTAGGACTCTGCGCCAGGTATGGAGCCTGCTTAAGATGCTCTCTCTCCCCCTTCCCCTCCCCCAGCTCATGCCCATGCAGCATGCTCTCCCTCCCTCTTTCTCTTAAAAAAAAAAAAAAACTCATCAGAAAGGTGCCAATAGGTGCCATTGCTGTATGTCAGTTATACTTCAATAAAGCTGCTAAAAAGAAACGCAATTAAAAGAAACGCCTTACATTCCAAACATAATACCAAAACTCTTCATAGAAACTATTTCATTTAAACCTTCACAAAAACACTTTGAAATATGGGATGTTGCTATGCCCATTTCCAGGAAAAAGAATGTGAGGCTCCAAGAAAATAAGTAACTTTGTTATTCAGGACTCACATAGCTAGGACTTTACAGAGCAAAGGCACACGCACTTTGATTTCATGTGAAATAAATGCTTCCAAAGGACTTGACAATTTTAAGATAACTTTAACAGCTCCCAGGCAAATATATTTCCACTATTTATTTGCTTAGCAAATCTCTTTTCGTAGACAGCACATGGGTAAATGTCAGCCCTATCATTCCAGGATCATCACAAACTCTAAAATAATAGGGTTCAAATTAAGGGTTGGGTGGCTTAGAGAAACAATCCAGGTTCTGATGCCTCACACACCCCCAAGAGTTTTAAGTGAGGCTCATTGTAAAATAAATTCAACATCAGCACAACACGGGGTTGAAAAGACATGCTAATAACCTTCTCGCTCCCACTTGGAGAGATCAAACACCTGAATTTTTCTTCAGGAGCAGACACGCAGACACACACACACACACACACACACACACACACACGGCAACCAAAATGCTGATCTAGCCACTCTGGGGCTGTTTCAAATTTCTGGGTGGTGTCCTAAAAGTACACCAACCAGGAACGTTAATAAATGTTGATTGCTGCTCTCTCTTTTCACATACAGGTGTTATTTCCTATAGAAAACCACCGGCCAGCAACAGCTCAAGCCCATGTAATACTGCCAGTTGGAATTTCCCATCATCTACTGGTCAACATGTACTCGCAAGTCTTTAGGATGAGACCATAGGACATTTGGCAAAGGAGCAGAGAAAACAGAAACATGTTCACTTCCCCTGACTCAAATCCACCCCGGCTTTCAAAGCTGCTTTTAGCAGAAGCCTTCCCTTTTCCGCCTTCCTTTGCAAATGCTTTCCAAACAACTTCTGTGATTGTGTTTGATTTGGGGGAAGACACACACCTTAACTGTGTTCTCCTTCGTCCACTCCCAAGTTCAGGTTGCTCAAGTCCTCCAT
The DNA here is from genome assembly GCF_006229205.1 of Suricata suricatta. Lineage (NCBI taxonomy): Eukaryota > Metazoa > Chordata > Mammalia > Carnivora > Herpestidae > Suricata > Suricata suricatta. Next base: position 35,103,338 of record NC_043711.1, read on the forward strand.
CCCCAGACTTGAGGTATTTATTTCTGGTCCTTTAGCAGGTAGCTATGCAAAGTCAGTGATGAACCAGAGAAAAATTACCTGCTTCTAGTAACACTACGGATATTCCCATTGTTTTCAGTTCGTGCTTTTAACATCTTTTTCCTGAAACAAAGTTCTCCATTATTTTCCCTTCTGACCTTGGGACCCCATAACTTACATCAAACAGGTAAGAAACAGGAAAACACAACCCAGGGGCAGATGCCACCACCTTAATGCTCTCCAAGTCCTGTTTAAAAGGGTTACAGTTTTCACCTGATTTCCAACACTCCCTAAAACAGAACCACTCGGCACAGGGCATTAGGAGTGAAATTGTTTCTTGTAACTCTGTATATGCACACTTAGCCTTATCACAAGCAATCAGTCCTCTCTAGTGGCTTTTTAAGCATCTCTTCAATAACATTATTTGCAGCGTGCTATTCTGAGACCACCATATGGGCCAAAATATTTCAAGCATCCAAGCTCCACGTAGGAAAACACAAAACCTCCTTTTTCTTCCCGTCTCATCTCTACCATTCCTCTTTTTACCAATGATTTCATTTTCTTCATATGGGAGTAAAGATGCTGATTTCATTATATAGCACTGAGATCAAGATGAGATACTGACCTGTAGTTTATTAAACCCCAAATTGTAGACTTTATTTAGATGAGCTTAAGTGCATGGCTTGAGAGAAGAAAGAGGAACTTTCTTCTTAAAGGTGAGGAGAATCTTGTTTCTAACTACCCAGAGAACTCTTCAAGGGTGGGATCTTTACCTGCTCTGCCTCAAAGACTCAAAAAGGGGCAGAAGGAAAAGCCTGCTTTGCCAAGTAAGGTGACTCTCCAGCTCATTTAAGGAACTGAGATCCTATTGTTTCAACCCTTCCTTCCCTGGAAAAACGATGTGAAGCCTGTTCGTTAGATATTTTGCAAAGATGACCTTGCCCAGAGCACTGGGACTTGAACTTAGAGCTGCGGACATCAGAAGAAGCCGAACATTAATACCTCGTGTAATCGGTTCCTTTCCCTTCTTATTAAACACCTTGATTATGAAAAGCCCATCCGGACGGCACTGGAGAAAAACAATGTAGGGTCCAAGGTAGGTCAATGGCATCTCTCACCCTAGAGGCTTCCGGCATTCAGAAATGGCCACGCCAGTGCAGAAGGAGTATAGTCATAATCCTTCCAAAAAGTGGAGATGGAGGTCACCTCCTTAGAGGGAAAATATCCCTCTCGGCCTGGCTGTGGCACACTAACGCTAAAATGGAGACTCAACAGCCCTGGATGAAATCAGAGGTTGTTAAGAGCTAGAGTCAAACTTTTTTTTTTCCCCCGAATCAGCGGTTCTCATCTCTGGCCAGAGCCTGACTACTCACCCAACTGCAACCCAACTGCAGCTATTAGATAATACAGCTGCCCGGACTCCACCTGGCAAGACGCAGATGCAACACAGCTGTGGTGAAGCCTCTGCGTTTGACCGTGTGATAGCTCCTCAGAGAAAGAAGTAGGCAGGCATCATCAGACAAATACCCTTATGCATCACCCCCCAAACAGAGGCTTTTTTGACCATTCCACAATCCTTTTTCTTGTTTATAAAATAAAGGATGTGCCTGCGGAGCTGCCTACATAAAGAAACCACTGGGTGGAGGTGGAGCAGGAGGAAGACAGGGAAATTACAGAAGCAGCCATATTAAAACTGTATCATCAGATTGCCCTTGAGTGGGTAAAAGCCCAGCGTTGGTAAAAATAAGCTGTCCAGGGAGTCATTTTAAGACTTACTGGCTAGAAATAGACACATGAAATGATGCTCAGTGTCACTCATCATCAGGGAAATACAAATGAAAACCACACTAAGATACCACCTCACACCGGTCAGAGTGGCTAAAATGAACAAATCAGGAGATTAAAGATGCTGGCGAGGGTGTGGAGAGATGGGCACCCTCCTACACTGTTGGTGGGAATGTAAACTGGTGCAGCCGCTCTGGAAAACAGTGTGGAGGTTCCTCAAAAAATTAACAGTAGAACTCCCCTATCACCCAGCAATAGCACTGCTAGGGATATACCCAAGGGATACAGGAATGCTGATGCATAGGAGCACATGTACCCCAGTGTTCATAGCAGCAATGTCAACAATAGCCAAAACATGGAAAGAGCCTAAATGTCCATGAACTGATGAATGGATCAAGAAGATGTGGTTTATCTATACAATGGAACACTACATGGCAATGAGAAAGAATGAAATCTGGCCATTCCATAGCAACGTGGATGGAACTCGAGGGTTTCATGCTAAGCGAAATAAGTCAGGCAGAAAAGAACAGATACCATATGTTTGCACTCATAGGTCTAACAGGAGAAACTTAATAGAGGACCATGGGGCAGGGGAAGGGAAGCAAACCATGAGAGACTCTTGAATACTGAGAACGGAGGGCTGATGGGGAGGAGGGAGAGGAAGGGGGGTGATGGGCATGAAGGAGGGCACTTGTGGGGATGAGCATTGGGTGTTATATGGAAACCAATTTGACAATAAACTATAAAAGAAAAATAAATAAGTAAAAATGTAAAAAAAGACTTACTGGCTGGAACCATCACACACACACACACACACACACACACACACACATTCTATCTCAAATTATTTTGAGACTTCTCTCTTCCTGAAAGTACTCTCTTGCAAAGAATGGTCACACAGGCAGTGATTAGGAAATGGAACTATCTTCCCCAGTCTTTATGAATAGACATTACAAACCCCCCTTACCTGGCATTTTCCCTCAATCTAGAAGTAGTCATTAAGGGAGAGAAAAAGAACTAAAGACAATATAAAAACAAATTAAGTAAAGCACAGGTAACACACTGTGGCCTATGACTGACCCATGAAAATGCAAATAACTAATAATTCTCATCTTTCACAAGGTACTGTTAAGACCCAATCTGTTAGTTTGTGCTGTTCATTACAATAGCCTCTAGCTACATGTGGCCATTGAAATGTGGCCAGGACCACAGGTAGAAAGGATATTTTGGATATATTAGGTTAAATAAAATGTATTAATAAAATTAATTTCGCCTATTTCCTTTGACTTTTTAACATGATCATAGAACATTTAAAATCCCATATGCTGCGCGCTGACCAGGTTTGCTAGTTGCTATTGAGCTCTCCTGAGCCTTGCCTGCTCCCTAGTGTCAGAACTCAGGCAACACAGGCAAATCATTTTTCCAAACCGTATGTATTAAGTACTATTCATTTTAGCCTGCGACGTAAAAAATAGTAGCTTACCTATGCGGCTTTCTTATTTGCAGTTCTCACAACTAAGTTGCATTTGAGCCTCATCAACAAAATTCCTTTAGAAGGTGTATTCCCCCACTTAACTGGTATCTTGGAAAGAGAGATTTCTTACAGAAAATTAGGGCTGAAATAGCCATTCCAATCAAAAATACCTGCAGAGGTCCTATAAAATTTCAGCCATTATGGGAGCCAGAAACATGAGCTCTAACTTCGATGCAACAACTACTCTTCAATTTATCCTAAGTTAAAAATAACACAAGGCACCTGTAGGGGCTAAGGGTTGGCCACCCCCAAGATGGCCCACATTGGCAGAAAGGTTATTTTGAGTTGAAAGCAATCAAGACCCTGCAGATTCAAGGAAAGTTCTTTAACTCCTCAGACAATGGTGTAAAAAGAATTTCGATAGAATACCTGGTCCAGGGAGACAGTTATCACCAGAAGTACCTACGTTATGATATGAACCAGGTGTGGGAGAGAGGGAGAATGAGCAAAGCCTTGTCCATGAACGTCATCCATGACCTACTGTTCCTAAGTGGTCCAGCAAACATTGTTTACCCCACATTTACTGTTTCATTCTTCCTAAAGATGGCATTCCTTTCCTTTGAAGGCCCAGACCCTACCCTTTCCTCCTTAGTTCAGAACGATGTACATACCTCATTTTGCCCCATTTTGGAATTTCTATGTCTGTATGGATTCCCCATATGTAGCCTATTAAATCTGACCCCCTGTTATATCTGTGTCATGTCAGTCTGATGCTCAGCCCAGCTAGAAGGACCTTGAGGGGACCGGATATTCTTGCTCCCTGACACACCAAAGTTCAAAACCACAACATGCAAATTTTCATCATCATTTAGAATACAGAAAATAGGAAACCCAAGTCACCATAAATTTTAACAGTACAGGTAGCTATAAAATAGAATCCATTCAAAAGGAGCAGGCAGGTTTCAATAAAGATGACTAACATTCATTGAGCACCAACTATGCAAACACAATTCTTAGCACTTTCCAGATGTGAACACAGGCACACCTCGGAGATGTGTGCGGGTGCAGCTCCAGATCGCTGCAATCAAGTCAACACCACAATAAAGACAAATGGATTTTGTTTCCCAGTGCTTATAAGAATTATGCGTACAACACACTATAGTCTATTCAGTGTGCCTTCTCATTATGTCTAAAAAACAATGTACATACCTTAAAAACACTTCATTACCAAAAATGCTAACCATCATCCAGGCTTTCAGTGAGTCATAATCACTGATTGATCGCAAAACACCATAATACAATAATGAGATAGTTTGAAATATTGCAAGAACTACCCAAATGTGTCACAGAGACGTGATGTGAGCCAATGCTATTGCAAAAATGGTGCCGGTACACTTGCCTGCGCAAGGTTGCCACAAACTTTCCGTTGGAGGGAGGGAAGAAAAGAAAGAAAATAAAAGAATTACCAATTCTGTAAAGCACAGTAAAACCAAGTACAATCAAACAGGGTATGCCTGTGATGGACCCCCAATCACAAACTTAACAGGACTCTTTTTATCCTTGGTTATCTCCACTTTCCACTTCTTACAGAAAAGACTGAGTCCCACACAGTAAACAGCCCAAGTACAGAGGGCGGAACCAAACACACATGAAGCTCCCACAGCTCACTGTGCCGTGAACAGTACAATCCCTTGCATCTGACCCTGGCATTTCATGTCTTCTCCCAGCACCCAGGAAACTGTGACTGGACGACTCATTAGCTGGCAAGTAGGGTGAGATCTCAGACCTGTCACAGTCTCCTCACCCGCCCGGCTTCCAGCACCTCCGGGTCACTCTGTCCCCAGCTTCCTGCAGCCTTGTTAGAAGTTCCTTTTCTCCTGCTTTCTTGCAGTTGAGCTGAAACGTCAGTCTTCATAAAGCAACGCTCTTCATTACAGTCAGCCTTTTAGAACCATGAATACCAAGCCTTTTTCTCTTGTACATGATAAAGCTTTGACCTCCCAAGGCATTGATCTCCTTGTACCGACACAATTCCCAACTGTTCCTCACAGAGGAAAGTTTCCAGACTCCCTCTCCTTCCGGATGCCTCTACATATAGAAAGAGCTACCATTCATTGAGTGTTTACTATGTGCTAATCCATCCACCGACTTTTTCTTATTCTGTCATCCCAATAATCTCGTAAGGTAAACACGTATAACATTCCATTTTCACAGATGAAGAAGCAGGTTCAGAATGGTTAAGTGGTCTTGACAAGGTCACACAGCCAGAGGTGCAGAATCAGAATTATATTTAACTTCAGAGTCCAAATACTTGGTTCCCTTTAAGGCTTCATTCCCACGTGTGCTCCAATTATTCAGGGCCTATTTACACCTGGACAGAGTGCATCACATAGGAGGCTTTACCCCAAAACAGATTCTATTAAGTAGTAGCTAAGCGCCACAGCATTTGCTGACATTTAAAACCCCAAACCAGGGCATACTTAAAGCTCCCTGGGGAAACAGAGCCACTCAAATCAATTCACAAATCAACAGCACCTAAGTTCCTAGATTGGAAAAGGAGCTATGGTTCTATCTACTAAGGAGGAATTTTTAATTTCTTTCAAGTGTCCAATTACTCCCAGGAATAAATCTCAAGGATGTTGGCTGTCTACTGTCCCAAACAATAACTTGAGAAATCCTCAAGTTTCTGGAGTAGGCCGTACCTTTCCACCACGTCATTTGCTGCCCTCTTGTGGGGAAACGGTGCTACTTACAGAATCAAAAAAGAAAGGAAAAAAGAGAAGGACTAATCACTAGCTGAAAAAATAAGTGTTAACTCTGGCTTCTTGGAAAACAACCTGACATAGCAGTTGACCCTTTCACCTTTTCTACAGCTTGAGGCTACACAATCCATATGGTCTCACCCTCTGTCATTACAGCAAGTAAGACCGTAAAAACAAGGAAGGATGGTCTTTTGTGTTTTCTAATTCCTGAAAAACACCACTGGTGGACTTTAGTGCAAGCGCATGAATGCCACGTGCCTTAAAGAAGGACTCCCACCACTTATCCTATGAAAATGAGGTGGCGTTTTATTAGGTTTGGTGTTTTAATGCTCAACCTGAAGTGAAAACTGCAAGCTACACCCAACACCTCATCTTGAAAACCTGGGGGTGAGTCGCACCTTCTGCCTCACTATCTTAGGGAGTCATTGGAAGAACTCCCCTTGTTTAGGGGCACCTGGGTGGCTCAATCGGTTAAGCATCTGACTTTGGCTCAGGTCATGACCTAACAGCTTGTGAGTTCAAGTCCCGCATTGGGCTCTATGTTGACAGCTCAGAGCCTGGAGCCTGTTTTGGATTCTGTGTCTGACTCTCTTTATGCCCCCCTCCAAATAAATAAACATTAAAAAGAAACCAAAAAAGGAACACTCCTTGTTTATACACAACCATCAACAAGCTACTCTCCTAATCCAACCCATTAAAAGCATCCAATAAACTTCTAACTAGGGTTTCCTGGGGCCACAGCTCCTTTAATTGGCCAGCACCAACCGCAGAGCCCTGGGGACAGAGTGTCAGGAGTCCTTCTGGACACTAAAACAGAGGCTCCTCCAGTTAACCCTCTGCAGCTTGCTCCTGCTCTGGAGCTTGCCTACAACAGAGTGCAGTAAAAACGGACTAAGGCTTCTCAGCATCTCGGTACAGAGAGCCTCCCCCACCCCCACCACATTCCTGCTGGTTCTGACCGAGTTTCCCATCAGCTGAGCTCTTGCGCTAGGAAGAAAACCACATGGCCACTGCAAGGATCCCTGGCTTGTTTCTCCTGAAGGCCATTAGTGAAAATCCCTAGCAGTCCCCAACCCCCTCCCCAACACACACACAGCCCGATGGGATACAAGCCTCACTAGCATGGGAGGGAAAAAGGAGAACAGGGAAGGAACGTGGAAGGGGATAATCAAAGTGCTCCAGTGCGCTCAGTCTACAAAAAGCGTTTGCAAATCATTGAGTAAACAATCGATAGAGCCAACAGAAAAGTGGATAAAGAAGAGCTCGAATAAAAACAAACAGTCCTCCAGCGCAGTAAGAGAGTCGTCAGTCAATGAGAGATGCAAGCCCATACAACCCATAAGTTAGCAAAAAATTAAAACGTGATAGCACCCAGCGTTGACAGGGCTTGGGGAGATGGGCATGATCGCAATTCCTGCTGGTGGAAGTATAAATAAGTCCCAAAGTTTCGGCGGGCACTCTGTCACTATTACAATGTGAACGCACTGTGTCAGAAGCTGCAGAATACTCACCGAAATTCAGTTCCGCTCTTCTCCCTGGACCCACAGCTAGTGTGTCCCAGCTGCTCTGCAGTAAGGGGCGGTTAAGGGCCTCTCTCTGCTCTAGCCAATGGCAGGACCCGCGAGTGATTAGCCCACATCTAGGCCGCCCCATTAACACCTCCCAGGTGAGTTTTCCACGCTGCTCTCCCCTTCCAAGTGGCTGGAATAGAGGCCTGGGACGCCACAGGGGGAAATGATAGCACTTCCATCCACCGTGGGTTCCAACGGGACCGCAGCACAGGATCATCATCCGGCTGCAAGATTTACCTCCTTCCCCCATGACTCATAAGCAAAAACCAGACTTCCTTTTGTTGAGCCATTCTGTGCACTTGGTCGTTTGGTCACAGCAATTAGGCTACTCTCCCAAATGCATTTACATGCACTTTAACTCAATATTTCACAAAGCCTTCAAAGGAAGCTACAGGAGTAATACATCCACAAAACTGGGAGTAATCAAATCATGTGTGGCACTGGATCCATACCATAGATGACTAAGCTGTGTTACAGAAAGTGATAGATCTGTAAGCACTCAAATGGAAAGATCTATAAACTCTACTGTTAAATGGGGAAAAAATCAAAACAAGGAGCACAGTAATATACAAGTGCAACAAGTGCATACACACATACTGGTATATGCATTCTTTTTTTCCAAGATAGCTGTGATGATTAATTTTATGTGTCAGCTCCAGTGGGCCATGGGATGCCCAGATATCTGATTAAACCATATTTCTGGGTGTGTCTTGGGGCACGTGGGCAGCTCAGTTGGGTACGCCTCCGACTCTCGCTTTAGGCTCAGGTCATGGACTCACGGTTGGTGAGATGGAGCCTCCAGCTGGGCTCCATGGTGACAGCAGAGAGACTACTTGGGATTTTCTCTCCCCCATTTCTCTCTCTCTGCCCTTCCCCCACTTGCTCATGCTCGCTTGCTCTCTCTCTCAAAATAACTACTTAAAAAAAATACTATTTCTAGGTGTGTCCGTAAAGGTGTTTCTAGAAGCCATTAGAGTTTAAATTGGTGCACTGAGTAAAGTAGATGCCGCTCCCCAATGTGGCTAAACCTCATCCAATCCCTTGAGTGCCTGAATGGAACAAAACGGTGGAGAAGGCTGACTTCGTTCTTTGCCTGACTGTTGAGCTAGGACATCAATCTTCTGCTCTCGGTGTTCCCGGTTCTCAGCCCTTTAGAGCTGGACTGGAGGACACACGGGCTCTCGGCTCTCAGACTGTCAAACCACACCACTGGCTCCCCCTTGCAGACTGCAGATCGGGAGACATCTCAGCCTACACCGCTGTGTGGGCCAAGACCTCAGAAGAAATCTTTCTATATCTCTTATACATACTTATACACACACGCACACACACACACACACGCACGCGCACACACACACACACACACACACACACACACACACACAAGTGCGCGCTCACAGTAAAAGAATAAGAGAACAGAGCCCCCTACAGGCGGTGGGAACCAGTCCTGGCTCCTTTGATGGTTGTTTAGACAAGGAATGAGAGGGATTTAAATCACAAAGATGAAGGAATCCCCCAAAGCCAAGGAGCATGTACTGAGAATCCAAATAAAATCACCTAGAAATTCTCGGGTTGAAAATCTCATTTCCTTAGCAGAATTTGCCACGCCTTTGCTCTCTCTTCTTGCTATCCCAATTGCCGTTGAGCCTTTGTTCATATGGATGGTCCTGTCCGTACTTCTTGTGTATGTAATTCTAATCTTAATTTTTTTTCTAATCTTAATTTAGATTTATCCCTAGGGTTGCACTTTTTCTACATTCAAAGAAATGAGGATTGCCACATGGATAAAAATTGGAAGGTCGGTCATGTCCTCTGCTTCCTTCAGCTTTTAATCACTTTCCAACACAATCCTGCAAGCCCAGTTCCTGGAAGCCTGGAAATCTGTTCTTGAGAACCTACCCCGCTGAAATGCTCTGCCAGACTGCAACCCTCTCAACCTCCACCCAAGAGAAGAGATATGAATTAAACAGAGAAGACTAATGACTTCAAACACTCTCTCCCTGAGAACAAGCCCATCAAAAGACACACAGTGCAATGACCAGCCAGCTACTGGCACTTCGCAGCAGCCAGATGGTATTGATTTTATGCTGATTCATTAAAATTTCGATTATTTTTCCCTTCTTCTCTGAACTCTCACTTGAGAAGGGAAAATTGAGTCGTGAGAGATTTTTAAACTCATCTGAAGCCCAAAATTATGTCTTAACCTTTATATACCAGAGTAACAGAGCGGAAAGCACAAGCCGTTATATGTCTGAAGCTAGGGATATCTGATAAACGCCAGACATAAGACCTGTGGGGGGAGAATTTACGATTCTGCCATATTCCTGGTGTTAAGAGTTTGAGATTCACTTTTTCAGTAAGCAGTCAAAGCAAGCCTGGCGTCCTCACCCCTCAAACTATTGAAGCAAAGACAGTAAATTAATTATCCAACAATGAGTTCACAAACAAATGTGAATTATTCAGGAAAACACAATTCACTGTGGAGTTTCCAAGTCTGTGTCACTTTCAGTGTAGATGTAACAAGGAAAGGGGGTTAGGGGGAAGACACACACACACACACACACACACACACACATATGCACCTGCACACAGATCTTAACTGATTATTTTCATCCTTTTCTTTAGAAATAAGCAAAGTATAGACAAGGATCTCACTAGAAATTCTGAGGGTGATTCTCTAAAACTTTAGACATATTTTACTTTAGGTTCCATACAAAACCTACCACTGCTTTTTTCTTTCTTCTTTATTTTTTTAAACCAGTCACCATCTTTTCTCCACACATGGTGAAAAGGTCTTAGATTATCTGAAAGATTTATTCGGGCCCTGGAAGTGTTTAAGTTTACCAATAAAGATGCTCTGCCTTCAGAGAAAGCTACAGGAGTAAAACATGCACAAAGCAAGTGCTGCTGGCTTTCTGGGATTCTTTGAGAAAAATCACTGTAAGAATGGAAATGTATGCAGGAAAAGGAAAAAAACCTGGAAAACATCTTTAAAAACGTCTGCAACAACATCCTTTAAGCACCAAACCACTGAACTGATTTCCTCTGATATATTTCATGCTTCCTCTGATTATTTATACACCATCAAAAGCTCTTGTCAATTACCTGTGTCTAAAACACGGACTCTGACGTTTGAAAGGGTTCTATTAATTGATCTCAGCAGTGCATAATGAGCTTAAGGGCTTACCTGCGTGTCCCCGGAGGTGCTGGCTCGAGGCGGACATCAGCTTACAGCACACCATTAACACATAGGCCAGAAAGAGCCAGTGCGACACCAACACAGACTTAGCACAGACTCTCATCCTGGAGAGAAAGCAGGACACAAATCAGTGAGCACTCAGTGAGGTGAGGCTCTGGGGCAAACAGGACCTGGCAGGAACTGGGGGAAAGCTGCAGGACTTGTCCAGTGCTGGACTTCTTCTCCCCCAAGGAGAGTAAAGGCCAATCACATCTGATTTGCACTACGTATTGACTCAATTTTCAATGAACGCTTTTTATAATTGCGAGTTTTCCATGTTAGCAATGTGCTTCAGTAAAACGTCTATTTAGGGGCGCCTGGGTGGCTCAGTCATGATCTCACATGGCTACGAGTTTGAGCTCGCTTTGGGCTCTTTGCTGGCAGCTCAGAACCTGGAGCCTGTTTTGGATAGTCCCCTGCTCTCTCTATGCCTCTCCTTGCTCATGCTCTGTCTCTGTCTTGCAAAAATAAATATTTTTAAAATTTTTTAATAAATGAGAAGTCTATTTATGAAGCCCCAGTGTGTAAATTGATTTGTCCTGATAGAACATAGGGGTAATATACTATTTTATATCACGAAATGAGAAAGTTACATATTTAACACTAAACTCAAATAGAATAGACATGGCCTCTGCATGTGAAAGAAACCGCAGAAATTGTCACACTCAGGCTGAGAGTTTTCTCGTGGTTTCTATGACTATTATATTAATATATGATGATTAACCTCAAAGTTTAGTGGGAATACGGGCAAGTACAGGTAAATATAAAATAAAACTGATGACAAGATAAAGAAGAGGGGGTATACACACACGATGGAGTATTACGCAGCCATGAATGAAATCCTGTCATCTGCAACAATTCAGATTGATTCTGCGGGCATTATGCTAAGGGAAATAAGACAGAAAAAGACCAATCCTATTTGATCACACCTATATGTGAAATCTAAAAAAGACACTCAGAGAAGCTGAACAGAGTGTAATTAGCAATGGTTGGGAGGCCAGAAAAATGGGGTGATATTGATCAAAAGGTACAATTTTTCAGTTATAAGATTAACAAGTTTGGGGGTCTTTGGTACAACATGGTGATTACAGCTAATAATACTTTATCATATACTTGAACATTGCTAAGAGAAGCTCTTAAATATTTTCACTACAAAAAGAAATGGTAATTAGGTGAGGATGGGAATGGTAGCCAATACTATGGTGGTCATCATTTTGCAATTTACATATATTGATCAAATCAACGCATTGTATACCTTAAATGTAGACAATGTTACGTGTCAATTATATCTCAATAAGGCTGGGAAGATAAATAAACACAGCTTCATAGGGATGTATCGTATTGAAACAGATGCTCAAGGATAATTTAGTTCATGTGGATGTGTAGTCTACTGTTCTCAAACAAACCCCAAACTAATTAAATAAAAAGAACATATCAAAAGTGGATTATCCCACCCACCAAATTTTCTTTTCTTTCTTTCCTCCCTCCTTCCTTTCTTCCTTCCTTCCTTCCTTTTTGATGAAAGAGAGCGAACACGGGTGAGCTGGGGAGAGGGGCAGAGCAAGAAAGAGAGAATACCTTAAAAGGCTCCACACTCAGTACGGAGACAAAGACAGGGCTCAATCTCATAACCCTGGGGTCATGGCCAGAGCCCAAATCAAAACTGGAATGCTCAACCAACTGATCCACCAAGGTGGGCCCTCCCCCAATTTTCTTTTTATTTTAATTGACGGATAGTTGACATCTCCCTAATTTCCTGCCCTTTTTGACATTACAGGGAAATTAGATAGAATGTGATTGACTTTTTGGTTTCAATTTTGTTAATTAACTTTTTAAGCGAAAGTCAGAGAAGCTGGGCACATGTATCCTGCTGTCCATGATATATTTTATCAGAGTGGATCAAAAGAATCCCCTACATATATGTATCTCATGTATAAACACTCATGGACAGACAATAAAGACAGGGGCCATGGACTTGGCTTCCTGTTTGCCTCACCAGCGTCAAAGCTCCTGAAGCCCTGGAAGGGTCTAGAGCACATGACTGCCCTCAGCACCTTAGCCAGAACCCTGAGTCCGTGCCTGAGGAAAAGCACTGCCTTGGGCACCTAAACCCAAACCATACTCCAGAGAACAGGTTCTACCCCACCCTTCTCTCCTGGACTCTCTCAAGTTAGTCACATAGATCTTGTTGGAAAGGCATCACACTGTTCCTTGATATGAGACTCAGTCTGCCTTTGAAGCAGCCAGGGGAAGACAAGGTTCTGATATCATCTCTTAACAACTCGGCATTAGAAAAGACACCAAGCGTTAGCTTCTTTTTTGCCCTTTGCCTTGGAAATCCTGAGCACTCTAAACTGACATGGAAGCACCAAGTCTTTGCTGGGAAGGCCCTACACATGCTTTAATTTCTCAAAGCACCATCTTCTAACCCCCCCACCTCATCCTGCACACACGGGAGACAGAAATCCTAGGAGTAGTTCAAAAAGTGGCAAGAAAAGTATGTGGGTCTATGGAAGTGCACAGTAGTATTACAGATGACCCTTGGACAACACACAATGGAACTGTGCAGGTGCACTTACCTGGAGTTTTTCCTATACCCTGCAGTAGCATGAATGTACTTTTTCTTAGGATTTTCTTAATAACATTCCTCTTTTCTCTAATTTACTTTATTGTAAGAATACAGTACATAATTCATATAGCATACAAAACGTGTTAACTGGCTGTTTATTGGTAAGTATTCCAGTCAACAGTAGGCTCTTTTTTTTCAATGTTTTATTACTTATTTTTGAGAGAGAGAGAGCACGCAAGTGAGTGGGGGAGGGGCAGAGAGAGAGGAAGACACAGAATCCAAAGCAGGCTCCAGACTGAGCTGTCAGCACAGAGCCTAATATGGGGCTCGAACTCACAAGCTATGAGATCATGACCTGCGCTGAAGATGGACGCTTAACCGACTGAGCCACCCAGGCACCCCAGTCAACAGCAGGCTCTTAGTAGTTAAGGTTTTGGGGAGTCAAGTGCCCCAACCCTCGTGTTATTCAAGAATCAACTGAAATTAATTATCATTTTAGGGAATTGATGATTAATGTATTACTAATTGGGGAAAGCATGTAGTTTCAAAATTCCGTATCTGCAGAATTGGTGGACGAAGTGCTCTGACCCACCTATTGTGTTTTAAAACTCCAGTTGTTAACTCCAATATTATAACACTATAATTGTTACAAAGGCTCTAACCCAAGTGTCAAAAATTCAAGTGCCTACAAGTGAACACGTAGGCTGGCGAGACCCGAGGCACTGGTGTGCAGCAGGGAGTGTGCAGGCCACTTCGGGGCAGGTGCCCCCCAGGACTGTTCCTGTAGCATGGAAATGTGAGCCCAGGGATGCAAGGACCAACTTCTCAAGAGAAACTGGACTCTGGTATGCAACCAGCACATTCTATATGTTGGCAACTAACTCCATTTGTTTTATTTTAAACACAGAGTGCAAAATAGACCAAGTAAAACATATTGCGGGCTGGATCAGGCACTCTGGCTTCCAGTTTGTCATAATTAGTAACTCTGAAATGGAGAATGTTAAGGAATCAGATAAATGGGGTATTTGTGTTCTATTTCTGCGTAACAAACTGCCACACTCAGCAGTTTAAAACAGCATGGACTTACTATCTCACAATGTGCTTATAGGTTGGAAGTCTGGCACATTCCAGCCACGTCCTCTGCCCAGGGACTCACAGGGCAGAAATCAAAATGTCATCTGGGTGTGTCCTCATCTAGAGGCTCAACTGGGGAAAGCACAGTGTCCAAGCAACCGTGTGTTGTTGGCAAAATCCACTTCCTTGGCCCCATATAACTTAGGTTTCTGGATTCTTGCTAACGGCCAGGACCGGCTCTCAACTCTATGATGTGGCATCCACATATGTGGACCCCGGCCAGGCTGCTTCAGTCCAAACATCCTCCTCCGGAAAAGGCGTAGTCCCTTGCTAGGGCTCACCTCATCAGGTCAGTCCTACCCAGGATAATCTCCCTTTTGATTATCTTAACATCAGTTTATTTGAGATTGTAATTATATCTACAAAACCCTTTTGATTATCTTAACATCAGTTTATTTGAGATTGTAATTATATCTACAAAACCCCTTCATCTTCCCCATAAAACCATAACTTAACCACAGGAGTGAACCGCATGATATTCACAAACCTGCCCGCACCCAAGAGGAGAAAATAACACAGGCTGTGCACACAAGGGGGTACAAATCTTAGGGGCCATCTTAGAACTCTACTGCCAAAAATGGGCAAACAATCCAATCACGAAAGTTTATCCATCTATGTGGTTTACGAAGGTCCAACAAGGTATTCAACCCAATTTGTTTTAAGTGCTTAATGATACAAGTTAACTTCGAGATTCATATCACTGAAAATGGACTCTGAGGAAAATGCTACTCAAAAGGAACATGCTCTCCCTCTCTGTCCTTTCCGTCAGCTGGCATTCCTCAGTGGTGCCACAATGACCCAAAGATCAGCATCCTGCTGCCCAGTCTGTGCATCCACCACCCATCCTCTGAGATGTGAGCGACAATGTGAGACCCTCAAGTATGAGCTTCTCTGTCTCCTTGTTAATAAGCCCATCAGAGCCAACCTGGTTCTGAAGCCCACCTTCTTGTTTTTTTTTTTTTTTAAATGTTTACTTTTGAGAGAAAGAAAGAGAGAGACAGAGTGTGAGCAGGGAAGGGGCAGAGACAGGGAGACACAGAATCCGAAGCAGGGTCCAGGCTCTGAGCTAGCGGTCAGCACAGAGCCTGACACGGGGCTGGAACACACGAACCGTGAGATCATGCATGACCTGAGCCAAAGTGGATGCTCAACCAACTAAGCCACCCAGGCGCCCCATCCCCCACCTTCTTATTCTTAATCCAATTTCCAGATGCCATTGGCTTCTTCATTCTTTACCCTCCACTCAGTATCATTAAATACTTTTCTTCTTCTTTGTGGGTTGGCTCTGCTGTCTCTAACCCCGATTAGTCTCCAAATTCAGACTGGGTCTTTCAGGTGAGCTATGAGCTCTCCCACCTAAGGCACAAGTGAAATCTGGCTTCCATGTTTACCAGTCTGTGTATCACCGAAATTTGTCCGAATGGGTTTTGCAGAATTTGGAGAGGATATCTGAGATGATCTGAGTCTCAAGACTGGGAACTGGTGAGTAGGAGATGAACTGAGGGGTGCTTCAGGGTTATCACCTGTGGAGGGAGGAAGGCAAAGGAGGGAGGAAGGACAGAAGGAAGAAAAGGCCTCAGTTAACCCAACAGAGAGATCCACAGCTGAAATGCCCCTGTTCAGTGGTCCCAAGCTGGGATGAGAGGCCAGACCTTTCCCATGTTGGTACATCACTGGCATAATTTTAGGCAAGGGGGTCTTTGAATTGAGGATAATTCTAAGAAGCTGCAGACCGCCTTCTGCAGTACTCCCAACAGTGAGGGAGTACGTCCTCATTCCTAAAGGGGGTCTGGGCAGTGCATCACAGTGCCCACCACTGCCCACGTTCATACAGAAGATGGCACATGCAATGTGCATCGTTTACTTTGTGGGGCTGTGGAGTCATCCTCAAGAGAAGACTCATCCTCTGAGGGATTAAAAGACCATGCCATGCTCATTAAAATGTCACAGGAAGTGGTTTCATATATGAAGCCTATCCCTGCCGGAGCCTGTTCTGCCCTAAGATCCCGTCTCTTCCCTTCCCCTGGGTCACTCCTACAGGATGCAATTTGCAGGCCCCTGAATCAGCTGGCTTTAACCAATAGGAGTCAGTCTCTAGAGCCTGGAGAGTAGTACATAAAGGAGGGAGGTGTTTCTCCCCACCTTCACCATCTTGGGCTGTGGTCCTTTCTCCTCCACGTGCCAGCTCCTGCCAGAAGGCCCATTTAGCTCCACCGAGGGTCCCTTCCCCTAGGTGCTGGCAAACATGACTTCCTTCCTTTGTTCCACAAGCCCTGGATGGAAATAGCCTCCCACTGTTCCTTATCCCTGGGCTGCCTCCACATCTTCTGCTTGACTTCCCTGGCTCTCCCTTTACTCATTTGCCCTGAATTCCATTCCCTCTGTCCACCAGAAGGGCACCCATTCCAATGCTAGGGGATGACCCCCGATTCATTATCTTACAAGGATCATTCTGTGCAGCAGGTTTCTGGGTGATGTTTCCAGTGCCTAAAAGAGGTATTTACTTAACAATAGCTGTCACTGTCTGGAAAAAGACCTGGGGATGAGTGAACAGCTATTCAACAATCTTTATTTTAGGCAATAATCCAGACTCCCGGTAAGAGGATTTCTGACCTACCACTATACTTCAGCTTCAACATCTTCTACCTTGAACATTTTGTTCAAAAGTAAAACAGAATTGGCTTATCTTTAAAATTTCACCTTTCACCCTACCGAGGAGACAAGCCACTGCTTTACAAACTGAAATGATTTCAAACACAAGAGCTAAAATTTGAAAAACTAGGATTCCCAAAATACTCAAAAACTCAATGTAAAAGAAACCTTTTATCAAGGATCATCAACTCTAGGGTACTCTGTTTTGCTAAATTCCCAATGCTTCATAAAGAAACCCTCTCTAGGTGTCTGTTAAAATTATTTTACCTTGGTGACTTCATATATGGTTCCAGTCAAACACAATTATTTCAGGATGAATGTCAGACCAACTCCAAATTCCCATTTGTAACTATCGCCAATAATTTCTGCAGTTCCAAAAAGTTATTGTAGTTTGGGAAGACCTATTTAAGAAACAAAAAAGACGGGAAGGCATTAGCATTTTCATGTTGAAAGAATATATATTTCTGGTAGCAAAATAATGTTTTTTACAATGAAACCTGTAGCTACAGGACTGTGGTAGGCAAGCAAATGCATCCACATTTGCAAAGTGTCCTAATACATGAGGGGGAAAGGATACAGAATCCTATACTCATTAACTAGCCACAAATTTGGTTAACAGAATACAACTTAAAGTAGAAGTTCTCTCAGCAACAAAGGCATTCAAAACTTGACAGAGGATCCCAAACCATTCACGATGCAAAATTCCATTCTTCCCATCTCATTAACAATGGGATGAAAACGGAAGTTAGAGATGGTCCATTCCCAAGAGTTCCGCAACGTGCCCAAGCAGTTGAAAATTTCGCATGAAGATCCGAATGCCTAACTTTGTGTGACATAAACCTGCAAATGTTGCTAAACAATCTGTGAGGATCCTTTCTGGGAAATGATAATGGGAGGAAGAGGGCAAATGTCTTTCCAAAATAAACCATCACACAAAAATACAAAGAACATTTGTTAATACCATAATTGACATTCAACTCAGTTCTTTAACGCACAGACCTAAAAGGACTTTTCCACTCAACAAAAACATTTTTGAAAGAAGGATTCAGATGATCCCAAACCAAAGACATGTCAAGGGAAAAAATGGACCTTGAAACTACACCATTTTTTTAGATTTATTTATTCATTATGAGAGAGAGAGCAAGTGCAGGAGAGGGGCATTATGAGAGAGAGAATCCTAAGCACGATCTGCACTGTCAGCTCAGATCCCAAAGCAGGGCTCAATCCCATGAACCATGACATCACGATCTGATCTGAAATCAACAGACAGGTGCTCAACCGCCTAAGCCACCCAGGCGCCCCGAAATGACACCATATTTAACATTGCTAAGTTAAAGACATCTCTCCCAGGGGTGGACATCTGAGAAAAATGATGATATGCATCAGCAAATATTACAGTTGCAAATATGAGATAAAAATGTTCACTGCAACATGGTCTAGTTACTTTAGAATCCCACTGAACCCACTACAAATCCGCCACAAAGCACAACTGAGACTTTTCTCTTCTTTAGATGCCCCTGAAGATAACTACACATTTGACTAAAGAACACAGACCCACCTGTTAGGGGCTGAAGGAAGGAAGAGTCGGCCTTGAGTGAATAGCTCAACAAGAGGGTGGAGGCTTTGAATAACTGCACAAATACAAGGTATTTGGGGGAAAAAAACACTGGAAGCTGTTCATCTCCCACATCCTCCAACTTTATTAAGTATGTTTGTCCTGATGTCCACCCAAGGGCACAGTGTGACCTTCTGTTATTGGAAAGAAATACACAGTATAATTTATCAGAATCCATCATAATGAACCTCCCACATACTGGAAACCAAAATGACCTTTCCTAGCTAATATTTATCTTGTTTTCTTCACACAAAAGGAACCACTCGGGATTCTTTCTTCAATTCATTAAAAAATGGACCCATCAGTGAAAAGAAATGTGATCTCATCATTCGTATGCCAGACCAGGAGCCAGGAGTTTAATTTTAGGCTGGGCAGTAACTCATTCGGTCAGATTTTCCCAGGGTGTACCCTAGGCACTGGCTTTAAAAGATTAACTCTTTCTTGTCACTTCCAAACTTGAGTGCAATCTAGACCATGAATAATTTTGTGCATGGCACCAAAAGCATTTACTTCTAGTCATTGATTCTCTCTGTGTGTTGTTTGCCAGCCATGGTACAGTCCTTTCTACCTCTCTGCTTCCAAACTTGTTTGTTTCTAAAGAGTCTCTGTGTTTTCCACGATGAAAGACACTGCCCATGACTTAAAAAATGTTTTCCGGTACGCCGTCATCCTCAAAACGAACTTAAAAGACTCAGCATTTAGATGTGGGGCTACATTTCTCATCTGTACTGTGTAGAGACAGTCACAAGCTTCCAACAAAGGAGCAGAGTGCCTGTTTATATTTCCTTGTACCAAGAAACCTGGAGGTTTCCAGCCACAGTAGACCATTCTTCAGATGTTTAATTTCTTTCCGTGGTACACAGGAAAAAATTCTGCCTACACTTGATTTCTTATCAAGGAAACAGTGAGGTGTTACCTTTCTCTTTTCTCTGGATCTATTGGCCCTCACCAGGAGAAGGGCAAATTCCCTACGGGGATTATTCTTTTGGAATAGTCATTTACTTGTCGCAGATGAGCAGCCTCAATATCTGTGTTGGCTTTGTGACACCCACCTCACTCCACACGTCAGTCTGGAGAGCATCAAGTTCCAACTCAGCTTTTCAGTCTAAAGATTTACAGTGATGATACATTACAGTTCCTTTTAGAACTGGAAGACACAATGACCTGAAAGCTAGATCTAATCAGGACGAAAAATCAGACTAACTCAAATTTGAGGGACACTGTAAAACGTAATTGCTTTTGAAAGTATCAAGGTCATGAAAGACCGAAAAAACATTCTGAGGAACTGTTTCAAATAAAGGAGAGACACAGGACAACAAAATGCAATTCTAATGGTGTATTGGATCTTGGGGCCAGAAACACACAACACACACACCACACACCACACACACACCACACACCACACACACACACACACACACACACACACACAGCTATCCTCAGAATGAAGTGCATACACACACAGGTATACATACACACAACATACACACATACACACACTGCTATAAAGGACATGGCTGGGGCACCTGGGTGGCTCAGTCGATTAAGCATCCGGCTTCAGCTCAGGTCATGATCTCACATTCGTGGGTTCGAGCCCAGCATCAGGCTCTGTGCTGACAGCTAGCTCAGAGCCTGGAGCCTACTTCAGATTCTGTCTCTCTCTCTCTCTCTCTTTCTCTCTCTCTGACCCTCCCCTGCTCGCACTGCCTCTTCAAAAATAAATAAAGAATATAAAAAAAATTTTTTTAAAAAGGACATTACTGCAACAATTAACAATTTCTAAATGTAGCCTGTAGAGTAGATTACAGTGTTGTATCAACATTAAGTTTCCTGATTTTGATCAGTGTATAAGAAAGAGAACCTCCTCATTACTAAAAAAAATACTCTTAAAATATTTAAGAATAAAAAGCAAATGCCTCCACTTTATTTTCAAATGATTCTGAGGGAAAAAAATAAAATAAAAAGGAGGGATGGGGAGAGGAAGGGAGATAGAGAAGAGTGAATTATAAATATAAAAACCAACGAGCATAATAATGTGAGCAATTCTAACTCTGGGTAAAGGGCATATGGGAATTCTTTGTATTATTCTTTCAATTTTTCATTAAGTCATAAATTATGTCAAAATAAGAAGCTATATATCTAATTAAAAGCTATTCAAAAGATATACAAAAGTGGTTTAGAATTTATTACCAATCCTAGCAACAAGGAGAGTTGATAGTTGGATTGTTCGGGTTAATCAACTCTCTGAGCATTCACCCAAGCCCCCACAGGAGCACTCACATCGTGCTAGGCCCAGTGTTACAGCACTTGAAAATATTAGTAGGACCGGGGCGCCTAGGTGGCTGAATCAGTTAAACGTCCAACTTCAGCTCAGGTCATAATCTCGCGGTTGGTGAGTTCGAGCCCCACGTCAGGCCCTGTGCTGACAGCTCGGAGCCTGGAGCTTGCTTCCAATTCTGGGTCTCCGTCTCTCTCTGCCCCTACCCTGCTTGCTCTGTCTCTCTCTCTCTCTCTTGAAAATAAACATTAAAAATTAAAAAAGAAAAAACAACAAAATATTAGCAGGATTTATTTGTATCCTGATACGCAGATGAGGAAAGTAAGGCAGAGAGAGAATAAGTGACTTGCCCGAGGTCACCCAGCCAGCAAGCAGCTATCAGGATTCAAAGTCAAGCCATCTGGCACCTACGCACCTGCTGTTTCAGTTCCTGTAAAATTATTTCCAAAAAGTAGGAGTCTCTTTTCAGGCTTTAGTAAATAGACTGAAAATAAATCTATCATCTTCAGGATTGGAGACCTTGATCAGCACTGTAAAGAGGAGAATTCCGTCTGGGAACATGTGTGTAGGCCATCGGACTAAATGTGCAAGCGGGTCCCAGCTTGGAGCCGAAGGCATCAGATATTAACCCCTAAATAAACGCTGCTTCGTCTCAGAAAAACTGGGGGAAACAGTGATTCAGAATGGCTGCAGGCTTCTGAATTGCTGCAGATTTATTAAAGTCTTATGTTATTTTCCAAATTAAGACCAAACATGCAAAAATTCCAAAGTCGTTGAGTGCTGAAGCTGCCATTTTTCAAACAGATGGGAGACAACCACACTTCAGATCAGAATTTGTCTAAAACGTTTCAGAGAAAACACCCCAGAGCCAGAACATAACACGAAGGCTAAATTACTTTTGTAGATGTCGATGAAGGAATTCAGCATTGAAAAAGAAAAAGGATTTTTGCCTGTGCATCCTCCCAGACTCATTTCCTGACAAATTCCAATTTGGAAGCATTTCTGCAACAATACAGGAAAGCAGATTCTTGCTTAATAAAAAAGCAAACAGGGGGCGCCTGGGTGGCTCAGTCAGTTAAGCAATTCACTCTTGATTTCAGCTCAAGTCATGATCACAGGGTCATGGGGTCAAGCCCTCTGTCAGGTTCCGCGCTAAGTGTGGAGCCTGCTTTGGATTCCCCCTCTCTCCCTTTGCCACTCTCCACTGCTCACACTCTCTGTCTCTAAAATAAAAAAATAATTAAAATTTAAAAATAATAATAAAGCAAACCGTCCCAAACCGCACTGCCCCTTCCCGCCCGCCCACTGGCAAGTGGTTACAAGGTCTACCTTGCATCACCTGCAGAGCGGGCACCCCCAATAATTGGCTATTTCCAGACTCACCATCAGTTCATCTGACCTCCCAGGGTGGAAATCTGCTGGAAGAGACTCTGGTTTTCAGCCCCCTCCCCACCCAGGTATCAGAGAGCAAGTTAGCATAATTCTTCCAGCAACTGATATAAGAGGTAACACTCTTAAAAGTTTGGACACTGTGAGGGGCGCCTGGGTGGCTCAGTTGGTTAAGCATCCGACTTCAGCTCAGGTCATGATCTCACAGTTCATGGGTTCAAGCCCGGTGTCGGGTTCTGTGCTGACAGCTCGGAGCCTGAAGCCTGCTCGGGATTCTGTGTGTCCCTCTCTCTCTGCCCCTCCCCCACTCATGCTCAGTCTCTCTCTGTCTCAAAAATAAACTGTAAAAAAATTTTTAAAACAGTTTGGACACAGTGGTCAATCATTTTACCACACTAATTTCTACTCAACCAAGACAGAAGATGATGTAAATAAGAAATGTATCATAAATTAGCAACCTGGGTTTGGGGCGTTAAAAAGTGGGGGGAGGGGGTTTGATGAATGGAAAACAAGAAAAGATGATCCCACTAAGTAATGTCTTATCTGATAAACAGTGGAAATTTTGAAATGGACGTTGCCTATATAAATTCATTTATCGTTTTTTCAGACAGAAATGAGGAAAGATGTTTCCATTTCCAGTTGCTTAAATAACAAAACTACATTGAATTGTCTTCAGGAAACTTTCAAGCAGCTTTTCTACAAAAATATGTAAAGCAAATGTAACCCTTCTTTTGACAAATTTATCCTGAAACAAATAGAGCTTCCTAGTTTTAAGAGTGTGCTAATGAAGGTAAATGTACCTAATAGGTTACTGACGCTTACGTGAATATATTTCAAACACTGATACAAAGCGGATACATCCACCAGATGATCATTTATAATTATCACACGATGCATGAAATTACTTAGTAATTTAGAGCATATTCACCCTCGTGTGTTAGAGGGGGCGCGTTTTTTGCCACAATGTGGTATATACATGTCATAAATTGCGTTTTTATTGCTTGCTTAAAAACATCTATGAAGAATTTACTACTGAGCCATTTTACAACATATTAAAGCATGTTGTAAATGAACCATTAAAGACAATAACGGTGTGTATTAAATATTAAACATTTCATAAATGGCATTTTAATTTCAATACCAATTTCCAATACCATTTCATCTAAATTAGGTGGTAGAGAGTTCTTTAAAAAGGCTCTTCCAGTCAAAGATGATTTAAGTAAATTAAATAGACAGGCTGTGGGGGCGTCTGGGTGGCTCGTCGGCTAAGCCTCCGACTTCAGCTCAGGTCAGATCTCACGTTTGTGGGTTCGAGCCCCATATAGGGCTTTGTGCTGACAGCTAGCTCAGAGCCTGGAGCCCGCTTCCGGTTCTGTGTCTCCTTCTCTCTCTGCCCCTCCCCCTCTCATGCTCTCTCTCTGTATCAAAAATAAATAAAACATTAAAAAAAAAATAGACAGGCTGTGTTTTTATAAGGTTCACACATTGTCATTTTAAAAACGGAGAAACTCCTTAAACCCACACAGCATCATTACTTAAGGGCAGTGACGCAATCCTTCCGAGTGGAATTATGAGCAAACGGTGCATTTTGTCCATGAAGAGAAACTCAGTGACCATGAGAAGCACAAAAGTGATCATCACTAAGTGACAATGGCTTCACCATGAGCCTGTACACAGGAAACAGAGAAAATAAACCGGCAAGTCACATAAAATAAACCGCACTCACCAAATGCAGGCACACCCAGCACAACTCCCAAGCTTGTTGTCCAGGCGAAACCGCCCAGGTCTGGGGCTGAACCAATGGGAACGGTAATAGCAATTTAGCCATAAATCTCTCAAGGCCCAATTATCCTGACTGCAGAGGGTTTATTTCTTTTAATTAGGTCAGCTTTTAATTGGAAATTTTCCTTTCATTTCTCATTTTTCAAATAATCAAAACAGGGTGTCCAAGGATTTTAACATAATAAATAACCAACATAATATTGTGAAGGCTCCCCACGAGTTGCCAAGCACTTGAATTTTTGCCGAAAAAAGTTGTTAGGCGGCATCTAACGTCCACATAAAGAATATTCATAAGGTAAGGTGTACATAAAGATCGGTGACAGTGCCTCTCCTACTTTAATCATTAAGATCCTGGCTTGGGCAGGGGCGTCTGGGTGGCTCAGTGGGTTAAGTGTCCAGCTTTGGCTCAGGTCATGATCTCGCGGTTCGTGGGTTTGAGCCCTGCATCAGGCTCTGTGCTCACAGCTAGCTCTGAGCCTGGAGGCCGTCTTTGGATTCTGTGTCTCTCTCTGTCTCTGACCCTCCCCTGCTCACACTGTCTCTCTCTCTCATAAAAACATTTAAAAAAAATTTTTTTTAAGATCCTAGCTGGGGCTTGGGGTAAGGGGTGGGGTCGGGGACCAGGGGGCAGAGATCAGGGTCTGTTCACTTAACAACCAGAATAAACCTCCTGAGGGGAGGGATGATGCTGTATTTCTCCTCTACCCTAATCTCTAACATACATGTCCCGCACATGGTGTTAAATATGCCCTGTTAAATAAAGGAAGAAATGTGAGTCTTTAGTTTCAGTCCTAAATGAATGGTCATCTAACTTCTGTGACCCCAAATTCCTCACCTGTAAACTAATATAGTTCAACCAGAAGACCCACCAAGGTGACTTCCATCTGTAAGAATGACTCACAGAGCATTCTAGGAAAAACAGTATGATTCTGAGACAGAAAACATGCAGCGCACGGATATATACGTGCAGAGTAAATTCAGCCGTGACAGGATTACATGGCAAGGCAATGCCCACTGCAGACGATATTGGCCATTTTAATCCATTAGTGGGATAAATGCTTCTTAAGGGCTTACTCTAAACCTTTATTAAATTTCAACCCAAAAATCATCTTTTGTTTGCCAACAGTGCCCTCCTGTGGCCAAAAAAAAAGTCTTTCAACAGTGCTGTTAACCGATCTACATTTAGTAGATGTTTTAATTTTTTGATAAAGCCATATTTATAAACACAATATAAGTTATCTTTAAACATGAGATTCTGAGTACTTTATTTTTTCATTTTAACATTTTTATTTATTTTTGAGAGATAGAGCGTGAGCAGGGGAGGGACAGAGAGCTAGTAGGAAACACAGAATCCAAAGCAAGTTCCAGTCTCTGAGTTCCAGGGCTCAGCACAGAGCCCTATGCGGGGCTGGAACCCAGAAACCATGAGATCATGACCTGAACCAGAAGTCAGAAGCTTAACCAACTGAGCCACTGGGCATTCTGCTAAACACTTTAAATAACAATATCAACACTAAGTGCATCACACCAAAAAGCTAAAATTTAACAACAGCTTCTAAATGAAATTGTAATTATTTATATGGAATACTGTGTATAATAAACATAAGACCATATTGGGATTTGGGATTTATTGCTTCCCCTGACATTTCTATAACAAACACAAATCCATGTTACATTCTACCAAAGGTCCCCAGGCTAGCTAGAGACGCTCAAAATACCCCACCTGTATATACTAAAAGCATACCAGGTAGTCAGTGGCTTTATCACAGGACATGCTGATGGAAAATAAAAGTAAGGCTAATTCTAGTCCATCCAGGAGCGACAATCTAATCGGAAAATACATACATGGAGCAATCAAGAGTGCAGATCGCTGATATTTGGCATTGTCCTTTGGAATAATAAAAATAAAGACTAACAATGTCTAGAAGAGTAGGATCAGTGAGGACTTCCGTAATCCAGGAAAACTTCCTGGAAGAGGCAACATAAAGAGAGCAAAAGAAATAAAGGCCTACTGGGAGAAAGGGGTGAAGTGGTATTCGGGGATTTTTAAATTTTGGGTTGTGGTTGGTTTTGCTGTTGATGGGGGATGGTCTATATATGTGTGTGGTGTGTGGGTTTGTTTTGTTTGGTCCTGGCTGGATACGGTGGAGGAGGGGGAAGGGCCACTAACGGAATCCATGGAAATCAGAGACAGGGGTAAGGGAGAGGAGGCGGGTAAAGGGGGCTGACCATACATGGAGGTCCCACAGAAGGGCTGATGACAATCTTCCCTGTTCTGTCTCCATGTCCAAATGGGTCACCTCTGCATGGTTCCTTCAACAGGATTTTTTTTAATTTATTAATTATTGAGAAAGAGAGAAAGAGAGAGAGAGGTGGACAGAGGTTCCGAAGCAAGCTCTGCACTAACAGCAGAGAGCCCACTGTGGGGCTCAAACTCATGAACCGAAAAATCATGACCTGAGCAGAAGTCAGACACTTAAATGACTGAGCCACCCAGGCACCCCAACAGGCATTTGTGATCAACCCTCGGGCAGCAGGCCCTGTGTTGGGCACTGTGCACAGAGGATGGATAAGGTCCTGGGCGTCCTGGAGCTTGTGTTCCAGCATGGGGAGACGGACAAACAGGCAAGCTAGCATGAATAAGGTGATTGTGGATTGGAAGCTGTATAACCAAGACCACATAAGTGAATGGTGTGACGGAGACTGGATGGGCTCGGAGGATGAGCAGCTACCCGGACTGGGTGCTCGGGGAAGGCCTGTCTGAGAAGGGGACTCTGACACAAAGGTGAATGACAAAATGTGGACTTTGGGTGTATCCTGCACAGAGAAACAGCCTGTGCCTGCAGGAACCACAAGCCACAATAAACCTGGTGTGGTCAGCAGCACCACAGCAGCCAGAGTGGCCGTGGGGGGAGGGGGGAGGGGTAGTAAGCCAGGGGAGGGAGGGGTTGGAGATGATATCAGAGAGGTCCCAGGGGCAAATGACAGGGGAGCCTGTAAATCCTGGTGCAGAGTTGGGATTTGGTTCCACACGTGATGGGAGAGCTTTGAGCAGGACAGAAAAGAGAGATGGGTTAGTTAAAACTGCTCGCCTGCTGCTGGGAAGAGAATGCACCCTTGGTGGGGGGCGGGGAGCAGAGAGACTACTGCAGAAGTCCAAGCAAGAGACAGTGATGGCTTACAGCAGGATGGTAAAAACAAAAAAAAAGAGAGAGAGAGAGAGAGACAAAGAAAAACTCATGTTCTAAAGCCGAAAACAGCTCTTGCATACAACGGGTTACTAATAAATGTTTGTGAATGAATGAGCTGGTGCCTAAGGGAGCGAGTGGGTAACTCTCCTTTCCCCTTCATGAATTCTCTCTAGGGCTGGCGTCTATCTTCCCAGTGAGTACAAGAAAATCAGTGCCTTATCTATGCCCTCAAGTGAAGAAAAACTAGCAAAACATTTTATCAACTGCTTGTTTGGCACACATAAAAGTTTCAACCTAAAAATACAAGAGAATGAATCTGGGCTTGAAATTAGTGTAGTGTGGTGTGGCGAGTACACTTCAATTTAAAGAGAGAGAGACAGAATGAATTTGACCAGCTATCTTCGAGAGTAGAGCACCAATGAAGCTTGGCCTCTTTAAGAAGTCCTGTCACACATAACACCGGGTTACATCAGGCACCCATGTAGAGCAGACTAATGAACTAACTTGCATGGTCGGGTCTTGATACCAAGAACACTAGTTCTTATCTTAAGCACAGGGCACATCCTGGAGTCTATTCTAATTTCACTCTTCATTTTAGCTACTAGGAAGCTTCGAGCCAAATTTGTAGTCTACCCTCAGTAAGCAATTAGAACTTTTCACCATGTGTTTTGCATGCCTAATTTATACTTAGTTTCCTTTATCTTCCCTTTATCTTTCACTTCACTGAAGTTTTAAATACTTTCTCAAATCTGTTTTGATAAGGACAGATACAAATACATGAGTATATGAACAAGACCACCTTATCTAATATCCTTTAACAGATCCAAAGTTAAACTTGTCCTGTCTCTTTGTCCACTTCCCTTTTGTCTACGCATGCTACTCACCACACCAGAACTCAAAATTCCCACCTTGGCACAGTCACCAAAGGGTAAAGCATTATTTCCTAGTAATAAAATGAAAAATATTACCCAGACCACACAACACAGGAATTAACAATGAGTCACAGTGTGACCCCAGGATGGGTTTCCTGGTGGATGGCCAGGCATGAGGGAAGGGGCCAAAGGCCGGTGGGGTCTGGTTTCTGTGAGGCCCAAAGCCTACGGCATGTAATATAAGGAAGTAAGCAGTCAGGGGACTGGAAAGAAGACAAGAGGCAAAGGGCTGGGACGGGAAGGGACCCCAAGGGCACATGTTTTACAGCTTTAACAAAGATCAGTCTTGGCTCACGGTGACTCATAACCAGTCATGTCATCTGAAATTAAGATCATGCTCTGTGTCATCTGAGAATCTGCAAGAATGTCCAAGGGTCCTGGAAAGCAGCGAAAAGCCATATCTGACTGCTTTGTATCTTAACTCAAGAGAAGACAATCAAAGAATCTGATATCGTGGTAATAATTTAACGGACGGATACCAAGAGCCCAACACTGGGCCAGTTGGTTCGCTTCTCATCTCATTTAATCCTTGAAATAACCTGAGAAGGCAGTTCTGTTTTACTTTGTTTTCAATCCTTACGTGACAGGGGAGAAGATAAATCATTCCACTGACTTACCCAACAGCACAAAACAAGTAAATGGTGAACTCAGAATTCCAAACTAGGCTGAGAGAGTCCACCCTCTGGGAGGAAATGGGAGTTTAAAGTAGAAAAGTCTGGGGAAACCAGAGAGGGGGCTGGAAGTAGTACGTGCTCACCCAAGACTGAGGCCGGGGTTTGCGTAGCACAGAAGTCCCCCTCGGAACGCCTCCCGGTCCAAGGCTGGGGTTCCTGAAGAGGAGAGAGCGCTCCTAAGACCTGGCCACACCTGAGGAAGGAACCCTTTGTGTCAATTCCTGCCACATATCTGCTTCCTTGTGCGTAAACATTATGAAACACCTACTCCATGTTTCAGTGAGGCCGTACTATCTGAGCTGAGGTGGGCTCTGAGTGTAAAAGACACACAGGGCCTGAAAGACTTAGTACAAAAGAAAGACCCACCTAATAATCGTTAACACCAATTACACATGGAAATGACAACAGTATAGACATGGGGGTTAAACAAAATCCATTATGAAGGTGAGAAACAGAATGCAGGCCTATCGTAAGTTGTGATTCACAGACAATATACTCTAGGTCACTTTTTTCTTCATTTGGAAAGACCTCGCGGCATTCCTAGCAATTGTCTTAACCTCCTCCTGGTCTGACAGCACCGAGTCAGATAAAAGCCTGTGAGGCCCTTCTCCTAGATTCAAGAACCGCCCCCCAAAACAAAAACAAAAACAAAACCAGCTTATATTTATAATGCATCACAACCAGAAACTGAGTCTT
>NC_043711.1:35133197-35134281 GCF_006229205.1 Suricata suricatta
TTTTTTTAGGAGGAATACAAGGGAAGGGATGAAGGCAGGTCAAAGAAAGGCTAAAAATAGAACAATGTTCTGGGACCTGGATCAGGCTCTTCTGTCTCATTTCTGCTCTTTGAGTATCTGTGCCAGTCTTGTCTCTGGGCAGACTGCAAACTTCCTTTTTTTTTTTTTTTTTTTTATGCCTCTACATCTGCTGGGGAAAAGATGGCCATTCCACAACTCTCAGATTTGTGTTTCTCTCCTTCAATAGCTTAGTCCAAAATGACTAGCTCCCTCAGTTTCTTTCTTTTTAGAGTTTATTTATTTATTTCGAGAGAGAGAAAGGGAGCAGCAGAGAGAGAGGGAGAGAGAGAATCTGAAGAAGGCTCCGTGCTGTCAGCACAGAGCCCAATGCAGCGCTTCAACTCACAAACCGTGAGATCATGACTGAGCTGAAACCAGGAGTTGGACACTTCACTGACTGAGCTACCCGGGTGCCCTGTCTCAGTTTCAATTCTAAGTTCCAGGAAGAAGAAACTTTACTTGCCATGGCTTAAATTAGCCATGGCGGGGTGCTGAGCACCTAACAAACAAGACTGCCCTGCATCTCTTAAGAGGTTTGGTGGGGGCTGGGATGTTCTTGGGAAAGCCTTAGTTCTAGTTGGTTCCACGCTTAAGAAAGTGTCTATAGTTAAAAATTTTGCCACAAGGTGAATACTGTGATTGAAAACCCAAATTTGTTGGGGAAAGGAGACTAGAGATTCTGCTTCAATTTAGGTTTTCAGATTCATTTATTGATTCAACACATATTTGTTGAATGCTTGGTACATGCCAGGCCTGGTACCAAGGACTAGAGAAGAGATACAGTGCTGAGAGAAGACACCCATCTCTTGCCTACATGGAGCTTCTGGTCTTACGGAGGAGACTCACATGAGTATAACAATGCAATTCTGAATAACCAAGAAGAAAAGGCTAAAATTTAGAGATTTTACTTAGTAATTATCTAAGTGCCTCCCTGGGGTGCCTGTGGCTCAGTTGGTTAAGCATCCGACTTCAGCTCAGGTCATGATCTCACAGTTTGTGGGTTCGAGCCCCACATTGGGCTCTG
>NC_043711.1:35134381-35135537 GCF_006229205.1 Suricata suricatta
AAGTAAAGCAAAAAGACAAATGAAGGGGAGCTAGGAGAGAAACATAAGAAAATTAGAGTTCCAGGCAAGGACATCCAGTACCTGAATATTAAAAGTTCTGCTAAGAACAAAGACAGAGAAAATGCAAGGGTGCGGAGGGGGAGTAATCAAAGAGCAAGTTTTTATTCCCAGAAATGAGGGATACAGTGTCCAGACTGAAAGGGTTGAGTACCCAGCACAATAGGTGAAAATAGATTTACCCCCAGAACACTGGAGACAAACAGAAGATCCTTACAGGTTCCAGAAGGATAAAAACAGGTCAGATGCAAAAGAATTCAGCTCCCAAGGTATCTACTGCTCAAGCATGCCTCCGAAGAAAGCAAATGGAGAGGGGCGCTCCACCAAATAAAGGAATAAACTAAGAAAGTCTTCCCATGCGGGATGCAGGAAACATGATATCCAACACAGGTGCAAAAGAATGCTAGCTGTTTTAACAAAGAGATTCAAAAATTCAATGGCTCAAACACAATAAAAGTTCATCTCTCAAGCAAAAGTAAAATAAAATAAACGGCAGAAGCTCCCTTCAGCTGATACACTAAATGCAGAGAAAGACACTGGAAGGTGGAGAGGTCTCGTCAACCCGAGACAGGCTGTCATTCCCACTGCGTCACATCCGTTCACTGGGCAAATCATCGGACCTCCCCGAACCTCACATTCTTCATCCTAAAAGTGGATTTTAAAATAGCTACTTGGGCTACTGTAAAGTTCCAATGAGCACGGTATGGCGAAAGGCTGTGTTCCTGCACCCATGCCTCTATGAGTTGCTGGAATGTGTAAGGGCAGCTGGCTGTGACTTCCGGGCCCCCATACAGGCCCTGTGCTGCCCGAAGGCCTTCCTCTGCAGGAATGCATCCTCCCCACAGGATCTGAGGCCGGAGTTGTCATTATCCTCATTCACAGAGGAGGAATGTGGGGGCCAGGCATCCAAATGGGACTTGCTCACATCCAGCTAGCAAGTGGCAGAGCTGGACCCAGGACCCCGAGTCCGCCCTCCTAGCCACTGCGCAGTGCTGTCTTTCCAGTATCTACACATGAGTGTTCACGCCTCCCTTTTCTCGACCCCTAGCACCACTCTGTTCCAGCAAATACCTGGGCCATTCACTTTGTGGATACACAC
>NC_043711.1:35135637-35136792 GCF_006229205.1 Suricata suricatta
GTGTGTATCCACAAAGTGAATGGCCCAGGTATTTGCTGGAACAGAGTGGTGCTAGGGGTCGAGAAAAGGGAGGCGTGAACACTCATGTGTAGATACTGGAAAGACAGCACTGCGCAGTGGCTAGGAGGGCGGACTCGGGGTCCTGGGTCCAGCTCTGACACTTGCTAGCTGGATGTGAGCAAGTCCCATTTGGATGCCTGACCCCCACATTCCTCCTCTGTGAATGAGGATAATGACAACTCCGGCCTCAGATCCTGTGGGGAGGATGCATTCCTGCAGAGGAAGGCCTTCGGGCAGCACAGGGCCTGTATGGGGGCCAGGAAGTCGCAGCGAGCTGCCCTTATGCATTCCAGCAACTCATAGAGGCGTGGGTGCAGGAACACAGCCTTTTGCCATACCGTGCTCATTGGAACTTTACAGTAGCCCAAGTAGCTATTTTAAAATCCATTTTTAGGATGAAGAATGTGAGGTTCGGGGAGGTCCGATGATTTGCCCAGTGAATGGATGTGACGCAGTGGGAATGACAGCCTGTCTCGGGTTGGCGAGACCTCTCCACCTTCCAGTGTCTTTCTCTGCATTTAGTGTATCAGCTGAAGGGAGCTTCTGCCATTTATTTTATTTTACTTTTGCTTGAGTGAGAGATGAACTTTTATTGTGTTTGAGCCATTGAATTTTTGAATCTCTTTGTTAAAACAGCTAGCATTCCTTTGCACCTGTGTTGGATATCATGTTTCCTGCATCCCGCAAGGGAAGACTTTCTTAGTTTATTCCTTTATTTGGTGGAGCGCCCCTCTCCATTTGCTTTCTTCGGAGGCATGCTTGAGCAGTAGATACCTTGGGAGCTGAATTCTTTTGCATCTGACCTGTTTTTATCCTTCTGGAACCTGTAAGGATCTTCTGTTTGTCTCCAGTGTTCTGGGGTAAATCTGTTTTCACCTATTGTGCTGGGTACTCAATTCAGTCTGGACACTGTATCCCTCATTTCTGGGAATAAAAACTTGCTCTTTGATTACTCCCCCTCCGCACCCTTGCATTTTCTCTGTCTTTGTTCTTAGCAGAACTTTTAATATTCAGGTACTGGATGTCCTTGCCTGGAACTCTAATTTTCTTATGTTTCTCTCCTAGCTCCCCTTCATTTGTCTTTTTGCTTTACTT
>NC_043711.1:35136892-35165182 GCF_006229205.1 Suricata suricatta
CCCTGTATAGAAAGCACCATCGTTTCAAGTACTTCTTGCAACTACTATTTGTAATGTATTCCAACTTCCAAGTGTAGAAATGGCCTCATTATCCCCACAGAGGTCCTTCAGAAAGTCTATTTCAAAGCAAGCACATTTGAAAGTTAGCCGGCAATCTAAAAGCCAGAGCTATAAATACGCATGGCCTGGGAGAGAAAGCAAGAGCAAGCTGGATTCCATGATTGCATCTTCAAGGAAGAAACTGGCAGAGCTGGAGGCCAGCAGATTGCTCAGTGAGCAGCTGCACAGAAAGGGAGAGGAAGTGTCAAAGATCTTTAGGGTAACAAGTGTCAGAAGTCCAAGGGCAAAGAGACCCCTGTCATCCTGAAAGAGGGAAAATACATAGGCAAGCAAACACTAACAAAGAGGCCCATAAAAGCTTTCCCGATTTATAGCGCAAGGGCCTGTGCAGGCTATGACAGAGGCAGATGTTCACCCCTGAACTTGCTGAGGATGGTCCCTCTGCAGATGCTGGGGGGTGGGCAGAGGGCCATGTCATGAGATCCCAGAGGTAGCGGCTCCCCAGAGCAAATGAGGAATGGGAGCTGTTTTCTCCAGAGCAGCTTTTCCTGCACTGAATATCAAAGTTCATTCACTCACCAAATATATCTGAGCCCCCACTACGCGGCAGGCCCTGCCTCCAGGTACGGGGACAAGCAGTGAAGGGGACACGTGAGGTCTCTGCATTGTACTCTGGTAACAGCCATCTGAAAAAGGAGTATTCCAGACATTGATATGCCAAAAAAAAAAAAAAAAAGTCAGCAGAAAATGGCAAGGAAGCAGGGAGAATAATTTAGAAATGGCAGTAGAAAATTGTTGTTTTGAGCTGGAGCCTAAAAGATCAGAAGGAGCCAGCTGTGGGACACATGGAAGAAGTACTTTTAAACGGGGAGCAGTACGTCCAAAGGCCCTGAGGTACAGAGAGGCAAGCTAGAGTGCAAGAGAGAACAGTCTCCCCTAGGGTGGGTACAAGAGGACATTTATTATCAGCAGGAGCTCCCATTGGTCAGATAGAGAAAGTGTACGGTGGAAATTCATTTTCAGATAATGACGAGTTCTGAAAAGTATACAGAGTCCTCTCTTCAAGCTGATTTCCAACCAAACCAAAGGACTTCTTTTCTTCCTCCTTTTTTTTTTTTTGTTTTGTTTTTGTTTCTTTGTTTTGTTTTGTTTTTTGGTTTGGTTGGTTGGTTGGTTGGGGGGGTGTGGTTTTTGAGGGTTTTTTTGCTTTCTACATTTTCATCCACAGATCACTGAACTGGGGAGTTTCCCAGAGTTAACCAGGCTTGAGCCCAAAGTAAAAAGTCCCAGAGCATTTGGAAAGGAGAAAACAAAAGTAAGCCATAAAGTAATTTCATATCTGAGGGATAAAAGGTCAGGGGTGAGCGGCAGTAGGTGCAAGTGAACAGCAGACACACAGGCCAGCACAGGAAGGGGGCGCAGACTAGGGGTCCTCAAAGGGTGAGCGGTCCTTCCTCAACATGACAAAGCGGGCTCTGCATCCGCTCTCCTTTCTCATGTCCTGGGTGATGATACATTGATTGGCACAACAGAAAATCAGGTATTGATTTCATATATCCCTCCCCGGACATCAGAATTGAAAATCTTGCCAGCTGACTGCCATCTAATTTCAATTATTTGGGGCCTCTCAGCCTTGAGAGTCTCAGTCCGCAAATAATCATCACTGCTATTAGAAAGCTTTTATTTAGCACTAACTAGTTCCCAAATGCTATTCGGAAAACTTGTTGTATATCTTAACTCATTCAAGTCTTGCAGCAGCTTTCTGAGGCACAGGCCTTATTAGAAGAAATTCAAACACAGCAAGGTTAATAATTTGGCCAAGGTCATAAAGCTAGTAAGTAGGGAAGCCAGGATTTGAACGAGCAAGGGTCTGACTCCAGAGCCCTTCTCTTAACACAAGCTCTAAGGGCTTTGTTAAATCTGTGTTAACCGCACAGCTGACTTTGCGTGGTGAAGGTGTGGTGAAGGCTGTGAGCCTGAAAAAGAGACCCTGCATCTTGCACAGAACTCCTGCCATCTGAAAACCAGGGTCCACAGTATATTACATCCATCAAGAAAGGGTCTCAATAAAAATGATTTTAGCCGAGAGAGGGGGGAAAAAAGGCAATAAAAAGGTTTAGAGAAACTGATCCTCCAGTAATACCCAAAGTAGTGGAAGAAATTAACGCCCATTGTCCAAACAGAAGGTGGAGGCAAAGATATGCACCAACTGTCATTCTCAAGATAATAGCTTTCTATCTAGCTGGCTCCTGCAAAGTCATCTGCTTTGGAGAACGCCTCGATCCTCAAATGAAAAATCTTCCAGCTTCTGATACGAGTGTCAAGAAGGCAAAAGGCTGGAATGAGCTGAGCCCAGCAGAAGATGCACAGAACTACAAAAGGGCTATTTTTGTTACATGCAGGGCAAGGAGAACAACAAGACAGGGCTCCTGCTTGGAGAAGGCGGCATGATGCTAACAGATGACAGCATGTGGAATTACTCAACCTCCAGTCTGTGTCTATATTCTGTCAAGAAGGATGAGATCCTTCCACAAAGGGTAGAGGGGACACAGGTTAGAGGGAATTGAGGTCCAGAATAGTCCCTGCCCTCTCTAAACGAGTCCAAGGCTCCTCACCCTGATGAATTAAACCTCATCCCTCTGACGGCATGCGGTGTGAGGGGGCAAAGATATTACTGGCAAACTCTGAAACATTTGGGAAACGGGAGATGTACCAGCAAATGAAAAGGAGTGAAAACAGAGGTCACATATCCGTAAGCTTGGGCCAACCTCACAAAAAATATTCAGAATGCCATTATTAACATGAGCAGCCGGGAGCACCAAGGATTCCTTGGAATCACTAGGTGACCTAGGTCACTAGGTCACTAGGCGATGCTCACTCCCTTTTTCATACTCATGGCAGCTGATGATCAAAGACTGTTACGGTCACAAAATCCAGGATTCAGCAACACATTCTAAGTTTTTCATAAAATTCCAATGCAAAAATATAAAGAAATATAATGCAGACATAATGAAAATAAATAGGCTGAATAACCCATCAGAAGTTTTTCTCGCTGCTGATTAATTACATCTGTGTCAATTTAGAGTACACTCTCAAGTGGAATGGCCCCGGGCTCTATCCAGAGCCCCCATCCTCTTCATCTTCTTATCAATAGTTGAGATGCCGACATTGCCAGCATCCCATCCAAATTTAGGGATGATCTGAACCTAGGAAGAAAAACAACAGTTTTGATATGTCAAAAGCAAAACTGAAAAAAAAAACCTCCAGTAAGGTGCCTAACCCATTGAAAGTAACAGAATTAAATTCTCTGGAGGTAAATGCAAGTTATGAAGCTTGGGTCTAAAAGCATAAGCAGAAAGTAGAGAATGGAAGAAACACCACTCTCACGTAGCACATGGAGGAAAAATCGCTCATAGATGTCTCAAATGACTTTGAATTTACCATGATGAATACAATATAGCTGCTAAAAATGTTATTCTGATATTGTGTTTCATTAATGAAAGTATATTACTTAAAACTAGAGAAGATGGGGCGCCTGGGTGGCGCATTCTGTTGGGCATACGACTTTGGCTCAGATCATGATCTCACAGTCTGTGGGTTCGAGCCCCACATCAGGCTCTGTGCTGACGGCTCAGAAACTGGAGCCCGCTTGGGATTCTGTGTCTTCCTCTCTCTCTGCCCCTCCCCTGCTCACTCTCTGTCTCTCTCTCAAAATAAAATAAAGCCATAAAAAAAATTAAAACAAAAAACTAGAGAAGGGTAATTCAGTTATACTCTGGATTAGATCAAAATGAAAGATCTCTTGTTATTTGGTTCAATTTACAATTCAGTCCTGTCCCAGAGCACTTCTGCCATGATGAAAGGTTCTATATGCCCAGTGCAACAGTCATCCCCACAGGTGCCTACTGAGCTCTCGCTTTGTGGCTAGTATGGGGGGGGGGACTGATGTTTTCGTTTCATTTCATTCTAATCTATTTAAATTTATACAGCTGCTTATGGCTGCGCCCCTCCAGACCAAGCCATATGCCCAATGGTGAAAAAAAGCCAGGAGGAGAACAAGTCTGAAAAAAAGACTTGGGGGGACAAAATGGCAACAGTAATTAATATCTGAAGTGCTGTATTGTGGAAAAAGAGTGAGAAATATTCTTTGGAACCCATAGAACAGAACTATGACTTAGAGAAATTACAGTAAGATTAAAAAAAAAATCATGGGTGTGTAGAAATGTTTAACAATGATGACAGTGTCAGTTCTATAAAGCAAGACCATAGCCCATCACCTAGCAGAGTGCCTGGCACTGAGGGACCCTCAGGAAACATTTCTATTTAGTAAGTAAGTAAATCGAGGTACCTGGATGGCTCTTGTTGACTAAGCAGCCAACTCCTGATTTCGGCTCAGGTTCTGATCTCGCAATTCATGAATCTGAGCCCCACACAGGGCTCTCTGACAGCACAGCCCCACACAGGGCTCTGACAGAGCCTGCTTGGGGTCCTCTGTGTATCTTCTCTCTCTTTTGCTCTCCCTCCCTCTCCCTCTCTCTCTCTCTCAAAATAATTAAACTTTAATACACACACCCACACACGCACGCACGCACACACACACACATAGAATAAGGAGGTGAATCAATCAATGAAATAGGAAACTGTCCAAATGGAATACAAATGTCTCAAAAGACAACAAATTCCCTCAAATTGTTGGGGTCCCCAGGGAGCTGGCTGACCACAGGAAGCCTGTGGAAGCTCCAAACCTCCACCAAGAGGCTGCTGGACTAGATCGCCTTCAAGGTCCTTCCAGATCTGCTCACAGCCTCATGTCTGCCATCAGATGGGACGGATTCAAACCCTGACACTCACTATTTGTGCGAGGAGACATCTGTTGCTGCAGAAGAGATGAACTACACACTTGACGACTTCACACAGCACACACATATTAGCACACTCTCCATAGACCAGTAGACCAGGCACGGCTTAGCTGTGTGCTTGCTCGGGGTCTCCTGGAGCTGCAATCGGAGAAGACTCCACTTCCCCACTCTCATGGTTGTTGGCAACACGGTCCTTCATCGTTGCAGTTCCAGGACTGAAATCGTCAAGGCTTTTTGCTGGCCCTCAGTTCCTAGAGGTCATCTGCATTTCTTTGCCACAGGTGCTCTCCCAAGACGCCTGCTTACATCTCCAAGCTACCAAAGAGAATCCCTAGGGCAGGCCTACTAGCAAGGCAGAGTTTACACAATGTAACAATCACAGCTATGACAACCCATCACCTCTGCTGGGTTCCAATGGTTAGAAGCAAGTCAGATCCTACCCCACAAAGGGGTGAACCCTCGAAGGCAGGGATCACGCAGGACAACCTACCACAGTGTGCGACAGTGACCTTGGCAAGTCAGCACACCGCAGCTTCTCCTCCATATAAATGAGGCACTAATAGAGGCACCTGGGTGACTCAGTTAAGCACCTGACTCTTAATTTTGGCTCAGGTCATGATCTCATGGTTTGTGAAATGGAACCCATTTTCCGAGCCTGGCTGGGATCCTCTCTCTCCATCTCTCTCTTCTCCCACTGCCCCCCGCCCCACTTGCTCTCGCTCTCTCTTTCTCAAAATAAATAAACTTAAAAATAAAAGAGGGGAGCCTGGGTGGCTCAGTGGATTGAGCGTCCTACTTTACTTTGGCTCAGGTCATGATCTCACGGTTTGTGGGTTCGAGCCCCGCATTGGCTCTATGCTGACAGCTAGCTCAGAGCCTAGAGCCTGCTTTGGATTCTGTGTCTCTTTCTCTCTCTGCCCCTCCCCTGTTCACATTCTGTCCCTCCCTGTCTCTCAAAAATAAATAAAATGTAAAAAAAAAAAAAAGGAAAAAATGAGGCACTAATAGCACAATGCAGTCATTACAGGCACATTCAATATACAAACTCACTTAAGAATGTAACTAGAGTCACGTTTCTCTCCACAGCAGTGTTAAAACATCACAACAGATCTCGTAGAGGAGATTTAGGTTAAAGAGATTTAAGATTAAAAGAGAAGCGAGCCAATGCTGTAAGCCAGAGAAATACTTAAGAATTCTCAACCCATCACCCGACTATGGAAGTCTGGTAGTTACAGGCGGAATTCAGCGTTCATTTATTCAATGCATTTGAACGCCCAGACTTCTCGTTCCCTTTGTTCCTTCCTGTGGACTAGTTCAGGAGTTCTCAAACTTAAGGGATAAGAACTCTTCGACAGGGTTGTACCCAAAAATATTTTATGGGATTTTTCAGGGAAGAATTCTGACTGTATATGATTTTCCTTTTAGACACTTAATTCAGCACAAAATCCCATGGGCTGTCAGACTCCAGGGTCCCAACATCATAGGCTTGTCCTGAAAACATCATTAAAAGGGTGACACAATGCTTGATACTTAAGTGTTCTATAAATATCAGCTCCTATCTCCTATTAAATTATTAAATACATAATAAAAGATTTGATGATAGATTGGGCCTGGAGTATTTGCTCATTTTGATGTCACTGTCCCCAAAACAGGCTCAAGCTCTGTATCTTTCCCTTCTGTGGAATTTACATTTCAATAACTGCAGCCCCAAAACATGTTAAGGGCCAGGTCACATTCTGGGCGGCTTTTGCTGCTGAAACTGAAGGTGCTGCCGACGTTCGAGAAGAGAGCAATTATGCCAAGCCAATCGATAAAACGAACTGTACAGATTAATCCTCCATAATCCATTTTTTTCCTATAGAGGACTGCGCGCAGCGATTTCCCACTCCTCTCTCCTATGTCTCTATCATCTTTTCAGAGGACAGGGACAAAACAGACAATTAGCAGGTGCTTTGCAATGAAAGCCAAATGTTCTTCTCTATAAGATTTACACTCCCTGCGGTGGTGGAATGCGAGGGTAAAGAGAAAGGGGACAGTAACAGAGACCTTGCGTCCCGGGCATTAGGCTGGACAAGGTCCCCATGCTAGCTCACCGTATCACACATCCCTCCTAGCTGATGGATAGATCGACTCTGTTTTACACGTGGAGAATCAGAAGCTCTGGGAGAGGTTACATGGTTTGCCCAAAGCCACACACACACACATACACATGTGCGCGCGCACACACATACACACACACACCCCAAAATGGAACTGGAAGCTAGATCCTCAGAAGAGGATGCCCTAATAAAAAGCACCTCTCCAGCATAGCAGAATCCCCAAAGCCAATCAACAAATATTTGAAAGTATTTGTACTGGACACCGTACAGCTTGTAAATAAGCCAGAGAACCAGGAAAGATACGAAAATACAAGTTCACTTGTAATCTTGGGGTAGCACGTAGGGCACAGGGAGGGTTGTTTAATTTACATCAGTATGTCAGGAAAGGTTAGACAGAAAACTAAAATGCCGGACAGCCTCCAGGAAAGCTTATGTGTATATTGTGATATAGGTGTCAGCAGATAGGGCCGCCTTGGCTCCAAACCCTTATTAGCAGTAATACGTTTCTTACCCACCCAGAGGGCTCTAGTGCCCAGATCATCAGCCCAAGTGGTGTGAAATCATTTCAATTCTCCGCACCTCACCTCCAAGCCATCACCCCTCCCCTAAGCCCCCTTGGATCAATGTTTCATCCGCTACGCGAATCACTGATCCTTCCCCTTCGTTCTTTGAGTCTAGGGTCACAGAATATTTCCCGCACCTTTATTCCATTATTTCCATTCTATTATTTTCCCCTTGTCTGTTTCCCACTTCCCAAGACATTAAAGGGAAGCCCACCCCTAAAGGGTGTATGAGCAATTTCCTTTCCTACACCTGCCAGGGCCCCTTTAATCATGAAACATCAGGAAAACCCTGCAAACCAAAATCTCCCTCCCATTTTCAGCAGTCCCATCGAAGCTGGGTCTTTTTATTTGCCTGCAGATAGTACATCAAAAGAAGAGGGGCGGGGGACTGCTATCTGATTAAAAGACTGCCACAGCTCAAGGACACCACCAAAATGTTAGATGCCTGACTTAACTACCGGCCACTAATTAAATGCAAAACAGTAGCATTAATGCAAAATGGGATGAGCAACGCTATATTGGGCTTTTCTTTGTTTCTGCACAGGGAACACCCCTGGTTCCCCCCACTCCACCCCATCCCGCCGCATTTTCAAAGTGCCAGGGACCAGATGAGCAAGTGAGCAGTGCACGTTAATCAACTCTGACTCATCTGCGTGTGCTGCTGCATTCAGAGAGGATCCATAATGGGCACAGCTGAAGACCAGGCGGACCAAGGTGCTGTTGGCTCCCGCTCAAGTGCTCCTGGATTTGTGGCTGTTCTCTTTAGTCCCAAGAGCTCAAACTCGGTTCTTCTGCTACAGCCGGAAAATTGGAAAGTCCTAAGATGACGCTCCCTGGGCTTCAGAAAACCACTAGAGATGAACTAAGTGAAAAGATGCTGAGTTCTCTGGTATTTTCCTCTGGGTGTTTGTGAAATCACTTGTGGATCTCACTTTGGAGGTTCATGGCATTTACCCAGTTTCCTAATGCAGGTGGCTGCTGGGAAAGCAGGACTGAAGGCAGGGGGAAGGAATCCTGCCCCCAAATATTTCCCCAGCCAGGTTATCTTGTTAGAGATCCACGCTTGAGGTTATTAAGGGACTGTCTCACCTGGAGGAATTAAC
The DNA here is from genome assembly GCF_006229205.1 of Suricata suricatta. Taxonomy (NCBI): domain Eukaryota; kingdom Metazoa; phylum Chordata; class Mammalia; order Carnivora; family Herpestidae; genus Suricata; species Suricata suricatta. The sequence goes on from NC_043711.1 coordinate 35,145,577, forward strand.
ATGCGAAGACTTTCAGCTGCTCAGTCTTTCACTAAAATGCCCTAATGACAATCCTTTTGAATAACCCCAACCAAACTGAATCATAGTAAATACAGTGGCTGCTTAGATCTAATGAAAACTTACGGTGAGTCAAACACTGTGCTGTGGGCTATGCGGGCATTTCCCGCCCAATTCACACCTTTCTATAGATGAGGACACCTGATCAACATTATTTGCCCAGGACTGCACAGAATCAGGCCGGAAGCCAAGACTGAAATCCAGGTAGAGTGACTGTAGGGTACAGTCTTCTGAAGGCCACCCAGTTCTGCCCCAATCACACCTAGCGGCTGGCTGGGGTTGCAAAATAAAGCTAACCACTGGGGAGCAGAAGAGAGAGCATAGGGGAGGCAGCAGGGCCACCTGGAACAGGAAAGAGCCCAGGAAGAGGGGGGAAAGGCACGCTGGGAGGGACAGGGAAAGGCTGCCAAAGACAAAGCTTGTTTAATTTAGCAGAACGGTTATGAGCAGAGCCTTTGAAGGCAGGCCACCTGGGTTCAAATTCCAGCTCGAATCACTAGCTGCTGGCGTTCAATTTACAGTGCCGTTCCTTGCTGCCTCTCTCTCTCTCGGGCACAGGGTCCTGCAGAAGCGCAACCATTTGGAGAAATCAATGTTACTAATCTGATCAATGTTGGAAAGACATTCTCAATGAGAGAGAAAGGCAGAAAGAGAGACGGAGAGAAATTCAAGCTCTAAGCTACTAGTTGCATGACCCTGGCAAGGGGCTTCACACTCTCTTTTCCAGTTTTCTCCTCCGTAGAATAAAGACAATAGTCCTACTTACCCCAATTAAACAGGCTAGTATGTTCAAAGGATTTGGAATAGTACTTGTCACATGACAAGCACTATATAAGTGGTTTATTTTAGTTATTTAACAAATCTGGCAAGAAACAGCCCTGGTACAAATATTAACCTGAGGAGGGGGGAAAGCACTGTGCAAAAGAAACAAGCATTGTATGTTCACCAAAAACACATGAGAGTGTTCATAGCAGCCAAAACCTAGAAAAATTTCAAATGTTGAACACTGGAAAGGAGAGAATAAGAGCAGCTTATTCATACAATGAAATACTACACAGCAGTGGAAAAACTGTTATGTGCAAAAGCAGCCGTCATATTGCCCAAAAAACTCAAGAAAGAATACACACACAAGGCATGTTCCCACTTCCATGAAGCCACAGAAGGAGGAAAGCTAACAGAGAGAGACTGGTGGTCACCTAAGTGGGGTGGGTACAAGGGGAGCAGAGAGAGAGAAAAGAGAGAATCTCAAGCAGGTTCCGAGCTGTCAGCCCAGAGCCCGACATGGAGCTCAATCCCACAAACCACAAGATCATGACCTGAGCCGAAATCAAGGGTTGGACGCGTGACCAGCTGAGCCACCCAGGTGCCCCAGCATTAGTGTATCTTTAGAGTATCAGCATTTTGGGTGCTTGGGTGGCTCAGTCAGTTAAGCGTCCGACTTCGGCTCAGGTCATGATCTCACGGTTCGTGGGTTCGAGCCCCGTGTCGGGCTCTGTGCTGACAGCTAGCTCAGAGCCTGGAGCCTGTTTCAGATTCTGTGTCTCCCTCTCTCTCTGACCCTCCCCTGCTTGCGCTGTCTCCCTCTGTCTCTCAAAAATAAATAAAAAACAGAAAAAAAATGTAGACTATCAGCATTTAAGGCTGTTGTTGGAAACGTGCCAAGAGAAGATAATTGGCATGCTAACTGGCAGATAAGAGAGTTTAACTGTCAAACGGGTGCAAGATGAGTTTTCCTGCCTCTGAACATTCAATGGACTACGTCCTCCTCACGGAATATCCTCCTCTCTTTATTGCAGCTACCAGACTGAAAGTTCCCTGTAGATGAAAACCATACTGGATTCAAGAATTGTACCCGGCTCACCGTCTTCTGCAAAACAGACGTTTGAGAAATGTCTGGAAAAAGGGAGAAACAGGAAGTTCTAACCCTCATTCAATACACATAGTCTTGATCAAGATACGCTGAGTTTATCGGCTCATTCCCTTAGATTTTAAGTGACTACTTCTCTATCTGCAAAAGCAACAACTATTTTTGACAGGCAAGTTCAAAACCTACCAGCGTGAACTGTACTTTTGGAAACAGGGTAAATATCTTACAGTTGTGAGGAACTGTTTCATATAGAATGCTGTTAAGGAGAAGGTGTGAGGGTCCTACTGGCTCTAATGTTAATCATATATGATATACTGTGGTTCAGAGCTCAGAAACTGGAGCCATTTCCTGTCAAAACACATCAAATGGGTAAGACTTCAATTTATTGGAGACTGAGTCGTAACTTAACTTCAATATTGGCAAATTGGAGAACGCTCTGATGGCTTTTAATAGCCATGGCAGTTTTCTCTTCACTTCCTGCCCCCAAACCACAGAGGTCTGACCCTCCCTAGAAATGGTTCTCAGTATCTAGGTGGAATGGGAGGAATGTAATATGCATTCCTCCAGGGCCCTCCAGATCCAAATCTGCAGAGTACTACATCTGTTCCCGTCACGGAGATCTTCCGGAACTACAGCTAGGTCTAAACATAACTTGAAAGAGTATCTGTATTTATGAACTATAAATCCTCCTACTGCGTTGTGAACCTATTAAGGGTGGTGTGCTAACCTTCTGACTGTATCATTTCACTTCACTGCATGTAACAATGATGTAGAAAATAACGGCTTCAACACAAAATGGCTTGCTCTTTTACAAAAATTAAGCCCCACGGTACATGGGCAAGTCAGGTACTTTAGCGCCATAGAATCATCAAAGCCTCCCACTGCTTCGATCTGATCTTTCTGTTTTGCCTTCTTCCCACCTTTCTTTCTGCCTCAAGGTCACCTCACAGACCCAGATGGCTGCTCGGGCACCAACTATCACATCACATTCCAGGACTTAAGAGATCCGCGAAGGGCTCCACTCTCGATTTTAGGAAGACTCCCACAGAAATACCACCTGTCATTTCTACATGTGTCTCACATGGCCACCCTCGTGCCAGAGAGGCTGTGAAACATTCATGATTCTGTACAGCATATGCGTAGCTAGAAATCAGAGTGCCATTAGGACAGAAGGGTTCCGGGGAAATGCATATAATGTAGGCAACTATCATCCCTCCCACAGCCCTGTATTGTATGTATACACTCTATACAGATAGACTATCAATGGTTAAATAAAAGAAAGAAATGAAGATTCTCTAATATGGTGGCTTTTGTCACCTCAGGGAACCTCCCAAGAGATTCCATTCCAATATCACCGGTAGATGTGAATATTCTCAGACTGGACATCCCTTCTCGGATTGGTCAGTAGCACATACTTCACTTTCTTATAATGCTACCACAATAACAAATTTCAGAGGTAAATTGCACCTAGTATGGTTTGAATTTTTGGGTCTTGTGAAAATTCTGTGAAATTTAATTATAAAACCGTGTGTGTTTCCGTCTCATCCAAACCCAAGAGCAAGATCACAGCCTTCCTCCCCCGCGTGTCGACACAGCAGGACCGAGAGCCGAGAGGGGTGATGGCATTGACGGAGGATCGGATGGAAGGTAGAAGCCCCCGCTCTGATTTCCACAGCTCTGCATTTTCACACCAGTGCCCGGCTGTATGGAAGATCACTGCAGCTTGGCAGAGGCAATGTGGCTTTTGGCAGGACTTCAGGAATAATGACAGTGTGCATTTATACACTAAGCTGCAGTTTTCAAAGCATTTCCACGTAGTCAGCAATTGGAAACACCCACCAATGCTTTAGAGAAGGCCAGAGTGCTGTTGCTCTGAGTAGGTAAGGGATTTATGGACTGGAGGTAACATTCGCAATTTAAAGAATAAGACAGAACCAGGCAGAAAAGAAAAGGAAACAAACAGGATGCAAGTTTCAAGAAAAGGAATTTCAAGTACAAAGCCACTGAGGAAGAAGTGAGTTTAGTTAGGCATTCTAGGAACTGAGAGCGGGCCAAAGTGGTTTTAGGGGAATAAGAAAGGGGAAGATGTGTCAGATGACATCAGAAAATCAAGACGCTGTACACCGACATCTTTTGGCCCTCATTCTACACAAATGCTACTTTTTCTACGACCAAATGCATTTTCTTTCTTTCTTTTTTAATATTTCTTTATTTTTGAGAGAGAGAGAGAGAGAGAGAGAGAGAGAGAGAGAGAACGTACGTGAGCAGGGGAGGGACAGAGAGGGAGAGAAAGGGAGAGAAAGAATCCCAAACAGGCTCTGTGCTGTCAGCACAGAGCCTGATGCAGGGCAAACTCACAAAACTGGAGTTCATGTCCTGAGCCGAAATTAAGAGTCAGACACTTAACTGAGCCACCCAAGTGCCCCATTTCTTTTTTCTAAAGTAGACTCCACAGCCAATGTGGGGCTCAAATTCAGGACCACAAGATCAAGAGTTGCATACTCCACCGACTGAGCCAGCAGGGCGCCTCAACCAAATGCATTTTCAACATGGTAATCTTATCTATCTTCTGTCTCTATCTCCACTCAATCTCCTTCTCTAACTATCCTTCAAGAAGAAAGAGAGAAAGTATTTTTTAAGAGCAACATAAACTATTAATTTTTAAATATATACAAGATTTCAGAATTATAAAACTCCATTTGCTTTAAAAGCAAGTTTTCCATGAACTTCCCTTGACCAGTGCTTTCAAATTTTATCTCAATGTGTGTACTTTTAGGGGTGCCTGGGTAGCTCAGTCAGTTAAGTGTCCAGCTTCAGCTCACGTCATGATTTCACGGTTCGTGGGTTCGAGCCCCACGTCGGGCTCTGTGCTGACAGCTAGCTCAGAGCCTGGAGCCTGTCTTCAGATTCTGTGTCTCCCTCTCTCTCTGGCCCTCCCCTGCTCGTGCTGTCTCTCTCTGTCTCTCAAAAAAAAAAATCAATGTGTGTATTTTAAAAAGAAGATATACATACAAATACACAAGGTCCTATTTCCTATCTATCCAGAGTAAACCTACAAAATATCCCTCTGCAAGAAGAGAATTCCAAACCCTTGCCATAGTGTTTACACCGAGTAGGTCCTCAATTTCACTGGCTCCCTTGGTCTATCACTTAGAAGATCCCGCGTTTCAAACTGTTACAGGGAGAAAATTTTTTTTAGTATCTTGGCATCCATCAACCAGCATTTTCAAGGGCAAGAAAACTGCAGCGCCCAAGGAGCTGTCTGAGGTGCTTAAGGTTAATGGCTGTATTTACATAGCCATCAATTCACTTTACAAAGAACTGCCCTGGTAGAATGATAGAGCTCCCATCAGGAAGCCCAGCCAGGGCAGAGCAGACAGGAGTGGAGGGAGGGAAGGAAAACGCCTGATAAATCTGTTTCCATTAGATTATTTATCTCCCTATTTTCAGTGTGAGTCTTGGTCCTCTTGTTGAACAAAACAGACTACACCTCCACCTCTTGATGAGTCACTTAGCAAAACATTTTGGCAGTAAAATAGTAAAACAGTAGCTGTGCCTCCTTCTGATGGAAGTATACCTTCCACACGCACTGTCCAGAAGGGCAGCCACTCTCCATGAGCTGCTCTTTAAATAAAGCTCAATTCATTGAAAATAAATAAAGTTTAAAACTCGATTCCTTCATCGAAGCAGCCACATCTCAAGCGCTCAGCAGTCACATGTGGCTCAATGGGTGCTGTGAGTGGACCACACAGATTTTAGAATATTCTCTTTCATGGCAAAAAGTTCTACTGGAACTTTTGTTCACCCGTAATGTAAGAGGCTTAATCTGCAGGGAACAACTAAATAAAATGTAGTACATTCCTAATGAAAGGTAGGCAGTTAAAGAAATGGACAAGAGCTACGTATGTATCAACACGGATAACTCTCCAAGACAATGGTAAGGGAACAATGCAAATAACTAAAACAGACGTATAGTAAATTACTATTTAAGTGAAAAAACTCAGGCAATACTACATGTTTAGTAAGCATATGTGATTTACATAACATGAATAGAAAAGTTTAATATATTTTGAGGCCTCCACATTATACTTTTTAAATAAACGTAAACGCTCCCTACGTCTGTTGATCACTGAGCGCTGACAGATGATCTTCAAACAGAGAGAGTGTACCAGAAGACCATTCTCCCTCCTTATGTTGGGATTTCTTTAGACAAAATGTGTTTTAAATATATGCAGAATGATATTAGCCAAACAGTTAACAGTGTGCAGGGAGAGAGCTTTAGAAATCGGCTGGAAGGGTCTTTCAAGGTGATCCTTACTTTTAATCTTACTGTAATTGTCTTTCTTTTTTTTTTTTTTTTTTTTACAGCTTGCATGTTACCAGCGGGGCTTTCACAAGGTCACTGGTTAAGACACCGGTTGCTGTATTATCATTAGTGGCCTCACTGTCCCTATGATACAAAAACATCAGCTGTAATAACACTGACCAGCCAATTCCCAGGCAACAGAAATTCCATCCATACTCTCTAGATTTTATAGTAAATAAAATGCCATGCTTTTTTTTAAGTGGACATTTGTTCTTAAAAAAAAAAAAAAAAGGTTAGGGCAAGTTTGTTTGGATGTTTCTTGCTGTTTTGTCTTCCATGGAAACTAACTTCCATGGAGCCCTCGTCTGCCACTCAACCTGGAAGTCTCATCTTCGAACTGCTTGGAATTGAGAACCAGAGGGGGACAGAGGGCAAAATGGCAGGCAGCCTGGGAGAAGAGCTATAGCATCTTGACAGTTGGGCAAAGATGACCAAAGTGAAAATGTGCCAAAGGGACAAGAGTGACTGATGGGTCCCAAGGAAATGTTAGTACAAACCTAGTCACACGCAACACGCCACAGCCTTCGAGAGAACACCAAAGTTCTGCAAACCAGCCATGTAATTAAAAACACAGCTCTGGAGACAGAGGAGGTGAAATGACTCTGACCCAGCCCATCCACTTTTCTTGGTGGCTCCCAACTCCAGCCCTCCTGCCAATGCCCACACATTTCTATAAGTCAGGCTATCCCTAAAATAATCTCCCAAAACCCCAATTTTAAAAAATGAATGAGGATTTAAACAACTTTTTTAACATTTGTTTTTCATTCAGAAGAGACTTTGGTTTGCAAACTTCAAGTTCTTGTTAATAGTGCGAGACAAAGTAAAATCCACTCAAAGCTTTTCATTTAAGCAAATACAGACAGTAATTTATTCCCCCAAGCAGTAAGAGAACACACCAAGCCAGGCATCTGTGCAAAAACTTTCCATACCCCCTCAAGTCCTATAACTCAATCTACAACTCCATCTTCTGGTCCTAACTAAATCTTCAGTTATTCCCAGAGCGGATGAAATCTTAAATCCACATCAGCTTTTAACATCTGCTGAGTCTTAACTATACAGGAACCAAAAAGAAATTCTTGTTTGTCACCTGCCGGTAGGCTTGCAATTTAAATCAGACTCAAAGTATATGGAAACAGAAGCCACATTTTTTTCCTGATCAATACAGACATCAGCCAGATGACAGAAGTAGGTGATATGCTGGTCACATGCTACATACAGCAAAACAGCCTCAATATCCATTCAAACAACTTAAACAATTCTTATTCAAAAAGTCCTCAACTACAGAAAATACATCTTACACTCTAAAAGAAACTTATGGACATTATCAAAGTCAGTTTCTCATATATAACACTGATCCAACCAATATCTAAGTTGTATTTTGGGCTCAGTAATCTATATTGATCTTTAGAATTATACTAGTTAGACAAGCTTACCCAGTGGATCACAAAATGAGAAACAACCTAATCAAAATGACTTTGTTCTATGAAAATCTCCATATTACAATTTTTTAACTCTGAAAGATGAACTGTAAAAAGATGCACAAAGTATAAGCTTGGCAGCATCAGTGGTCTGTGGGACTTGTCAGAAATGCAAATTCTCAGGCTCCATCCTAGACTTACTGAACCAGTAGCTCAGAGGGTGAGCCCTGGGAATCTGTGTTTTAACAAAATCCTCCTTATGTACCAGTTTTCTATGGAAAACTGCTGGGAGCCACAGCAGCTTTGCTGGATGACACGGTCACAGTAAGGAAATGGCAGACGTGCATGGCTCCTGCCATGAGAGGTGGAAACTGGCATCTCCTTCTGCTACTACTGCTCATGTGAAATTAAGCCTGTTGCTGGTGATTAGGCCTCACAATGTTCCAAATCAGGCCGATATTCCCCACACAGTTACCCTATAAGAAAAGGCATTTTCCTGTCCATGCATAAGAGATTTTGGATCAAAACATTATGAATATTTGACAAAAGGCTCTTCTAATGAGCACTGCAGACCCAAAACATAAAGGGGGCTAAGAATACAAGAGTTACAATTAACTCTGGCCCAGAGAAGAGGAGCCTAACTTAGAGATAAGAAACAGACAAGGACCAGACATAAGTTGCTACATACATCTTTGCTAATTGGAGTCACAAATACCCTCCTTTGTACTGACTTCAGTTATGAGGATGGATAAGAAACTAAAAACCCAGGTGCAACGTCAATGCACACAGGGCCCCCATTATACTTACATCAAAGAAAGGGCTTTCTCTAGCAACTTAACAGACATTCTTTCTCTCGTGGTCTATGAGCTAGAAAAAATAACTCCCAGCCTATCTATATACAATTTGACCTATGTTGTTATTTTAGCATTACTAACTTAAATAATATGTATATTATCCTGTTTTTTACTAAAAACATCTTGTTTTTCTCTTAGTTGTAAAATTTACTTAACCTTACTGTAAGTGCATTACATGACTTGGTTATAACATGTTAATTAAAAACAAAGTTATAATTAATGGCCAAAAACCAACCCATACAAAATAAGATAGGTTTGTTACTTTCTTAACCTTGGGGACTGATGCCAAAAATAAATTGGAATAGTTCTACAAAAATACTTCTGTAAAACTTGTCTCTGTACATCTTTGATGATTAAAACACCTTATCACTAAGTTAGAAACTGTAAGCAATTTCTATTTTCTGATGTCATCTTATTGCTTAACCAATAAAAAAGGGCACCAAAGCAGACTGAACAGAGATGTCTGCCTGGTAACCAAGTAAGAAACTTGAGGCTCTCTTACTCTTTTTCGCCAACACTGTCTCTCCTTCAGGGGACCCTGGGCCTGCTGGAGCTGGACTCTGGCAGAAAACAGTATACAGGTGCCTCAAAAAATTAAAAGTAGAAATACTATACAATCCATTAATTCCACAACTGGGTATTTACCCAAAGAAAACAAAAATACTAATTCAAAAATATATATACACCCCTATGTTTAATGTTTATTGCAGCATTATTTACAATAGCCAAGAAATGGAAGCAACCCATGTCCATCGGTAGATGGACAAATAAAGAATGAATAAAGATGTCATACACACACACACACACACACACACACACATACACACACACACACTGAAATATTACTCAGCCATAAGAAAAAGAATGAGATCTTGCCATTTTTGACCACATGGATGGACCTAGAGGGTATTATGCTAAGTGAAGTAAGTCAGACAGAGAAAGACAAACGCCATATGATTTCACCTACACATGGGATCTAAAAAACAAAACAAACAAACATAAAGCAGAAACAGATCCCTAAATAGAGAACAAACTGATGACTAACCAGACGGAAAGCGGTTGGGAGGCTGAGCAAAATGGATGAAGGGGAATGGAAGATACAGGCTTCCCGTTTGTAAGGAGTAAGTCAGGGCGTAAACGATACAGCATAAGGAATATAGTGAACTATATCGTAGTATGTTTTATGGTAACAGAGGGTAGCTACACTTGTGGTGAGCATAGGATAACATAGACTTGTTAAATCACTATGTCATACACCTAAACCAATGTAACATTGTGTGCCTACTATACTTTAATAAAAAGAATTGCAATAGGACTAGAACTGGTATACCAGCATACCAAACAAAACTGATAACATGAAATAGATTTTTTAAATCCAGTATGTTCAGAAGACAAAAAAAAATTTGCAATCAGCATAAACCCTATATTCATCTCTCTTCATTACTTCTAAGTAAATGAGGACTTTGAAACTTGTATATGGATGTAGTCAACTGCTTGTAAGTTCATGTCTATTTATGCTATGGTTCAGAAATATTTGCACATCAAACCAAAAACTGAGTTTACTCTTGGGACCATGAGTCTTTTGTAAATGTGAAGAGAGTAAATTTGGAATCAAAATGTCTTGAAGAAACAGAGTTTTCTAGGAATTCTGCCAGTCCTTTTTCTCAGGGTGACCTTAACTTTCAGACTTGAGTATTTTCCTTCTCTGATTAATATTTCCGCAGGACAATTGGTGTACCTTGTTGGGAGTATATATCCAGACAGGCTGACTTTTCGCCGGCTATCAGGAACGCTAGAGCTTGCCTCTCCATCCTAAAGGGTAACCCAGTACGCAAGGCCGCTATCAACAGCCACACTAACTGGTTCTCTGCCTCCCCTACTCACCCTCAAAGGACACGGGGCTGATGTGTTCCGAACACTGCCATTTTCCTTTTAAGTAACACAGAAACCTTGCAAATGAACTACAAACATCTGACATAGGATTCCCAGGAGGACACCCCTAGATACAGGCTTATTTCTAGGCCTTTAGAATCAAATTAGAATACCCTATCAGACACCTATTTGTGTAACATTAATTTCAAGTGTATTTAAATGCCTTGGCGTCTTGCTTTTGCTCATCACATCAAGCAGACTGCTTGGACTCTGTAATCACAATAATGAATAAACATGGGGTGCTTATAAAGGACTCGGGAACCACAAAACTGATCAATTGTTAATTCTATAAAGTGACAAAACGTGCTTTCTTTTGCAAGAACTCCATTTAGCTATATTTTTGGTGGGGAAGACGCCAATGTCTTCTGTCTACTGTCTCTGTAAAATAAAAGCACAATCATCTCTCAGATCCTACCTAAGGCTTATCTTGATCTCCATTATTTCCTTGTACTGTCTTACACCCACCACTACCCCCACCTCCAACGAAAAGCAAAAATTGGCGTGACATTTTAAAAACCATGAGCTGCACGGTTATTAATCGCCAGAGGGGTTGAGGCAGCACTAATATGAACAGCCAAAATAACCACAGTAGATATTTATCGGCTTCTTATTATTTTGATCAAACACCAATTTCACAATCAGTGTGACTCACAGCTCAATCAAATTCCTTAGGGTGGTAGGATCAGGACTTTCAGAGCTTCTTCTTGTAATAAACACATTTGTTATTTGTCCCCTAGACCCTCACCACACCCGGGCCAGGCACAGGAGGCATTCAGTTCATCTTTCTTGAACTGAAAGGATGAATGGTCTAGGAAGAGCTTTGTTTCTCCCACACTGCCTGGGTTCAAACCATGGCCCTGCCACAAGCTACCTGTATGGCTTCATCCAATGTGTGTCACTTCCCTAGCACACAGAAGGGAGATGATGACTCTCTCAACCATGTAGGGCTTGGGAAAGGTAGTGTATAAAAATGTTTAGTGCAGTTAAATGATACTGCCTCTATGGAAAACAGTATTGACGGCTCCTCAAAAACTAAAGCGCAGAACTACCACATGATCCAGCAATTCTATATCTGTGTATACATCCAAGAAATGAAAGCAGAGACTCAAGAAAAATATCTGTACAGCCATGTGCATGGGAGCGTTATTCACAGAGGCCAAAATGTAGCAGTGACCCACACATCCATCGATGGATGAATGGATGAACAAAATGTGATGCTTCCCAGCCTTAAAAAGGAATGAAATTCCTACACACATTACAATATGGATGAACCTTGAAGACACTATTCGAAGTGAAATAAGTCAGGCACAAAAGGATAAATACTGTATGATTCTCCTTCAATGAGGTACCTGGGGCACTTAATTTCCTAGAGATAGGAAGTAGAATGTACATGCTAGGGGCTCAGAGGAGAGAGTTGGGGAGCTGCTATTTAGGTAAAGGGCACAGAGTTTCAGTTTTCCAGGATGAAAAGAGTTCGGGGGATGGGCGGTGGGTACAGCTGCACAACAATGTGTGTGTTTAATACCACACACTTAAAAATTGTTAATCAGTGGGGCACCTAGCTGACTCAGGCAGTAGAACACGTGACTCTTGATCTCAGGGTCATGAGTTCAAGCTCTAAGTCAGGCATAGAGATTACTTAAAAATAAAATCTTAGTAAAAAGAAAAAAATAAAAATGGTAAAGTAGGTGAACTGATTTTTTTTGTATCTCAGCACAATTTTTAAAATGTTTATATTTATTTTAGAAACAGAGAGACAGAGTGCATGCAAGGAAGGGGCAGAGAGAGAGGGAGACGCAGGATTCGATGCAGGCTCCAGGCTCTAAGCTGTCAGCACAGAGCCCAACACAGGGCTGGAACTCACAAACTGCAAGATCATAACCTGAGCCAAAGGCGAACGCTTATTAAACAACCGAGCCACCCAGATGCCCCAATTTTAGCACAATTTTTTAAAACAGCGCCATACCCAGCAGCGTCCTTATCCAACAAATGATAGCTATTGTAGCTACAATTTTTTGCAAGGTCAACAAAGCAAATATTTGACAAACATTCCCTAATGAAGAAGTGGCAAATACCAGCAGAAAACTTTACCGAAAGAGACATTTGCTATCTAACATCCAATTCCATTCAAATGCCTCCTTGCCCACTCCCACCCACCCCTACCCTAGCCGGTACTTTGGTACTTCGTGGCTTTACTGGGGAGATTTAAATATTAACCAGCTCCTTTCTCCCAGATCCCCTCAGCTGAGGTGAGTGGAAATTCAGCACCCAAGGAGAATGAGGCTGGTACCAGGGGACAGATTCACAGACCTCCCCCAGCCTGCTTAATGGAGCTCCGTGCTCCCAAGCACGTCTAAGGGTCTGCAAAGAGCAACACAGAGGGTGAAGATGTGAGGTGTATCCTAGGAGGACTGGGCCCATGGTAACCGATTTTATGGCTCTTTTGATTTGTGTCCGTGGGTGTGTGTGTGTCTGTTGAGAAGGAATTAATCCAAAAATATAGAGGAAGAAAGCCGTGTGTCTCCGATGTGAAGCCGGGTTGCATAATCAGTTCTGAAAGCAGAGAAAAGGTAACAGATGTTTACATTACAATCTGGCTGCTTCTAGAAGAGCTGCCAAATGATTTAAATAGTCACGGAGACTGCAAGCCCCAGTGAATTGTTGCCCCACTGATACATGCAGAGAATCCACCCCAATAATACATTTTGAGACTGCCTTAATTAAACGCCCCACTGTATAAAAAATTTCTGGCTTGCAAACTACTTAAAATCTTAAACTGGACACCAAGAAAAAAAAATCGAACGAAAGGACTTTTGCCAACACTGACATTATGAAACGTGCTGTCTTTGGCAAAGAGGAATGCATTATAAAGAAACTCAAAATTGCTTTTTGACTTTGGGTGTTTTATGACCAGCAGGAAGATGGAATTTTTACATAGAAAAACATACAGCCACGAAAAAGAATGTCCTCTAGCTCTCTTCACTGCCAGTAGTCATTTGCCAAGTAAAGATTATAAGATAAATGACCCCATTGATCTAAAATGATGGTCTAAATGTCTATATGCAGGAAAAGGCAGAAGGAGAGAAACGGAAAAACCTTTATTGAAACATGAAAAGGTATGATCTCGATGGCAGAGCTGGGTTCACTTCTCACTTTCCTTTTTATACTCTTTTCCAGGGTTTGAATTTTCTACCCCAAACATGTATTATATTTACAAATTAAAGAAATCAAAAAAAGAAAAGACATCTTCAAAAACAGAAGGCAAAAATCCTAGCTTCTGCATTAGAGACCTCAGACTCAGTTCCCTGCCAGAAACAGAGACATTGGATCAGCCCTTTCACTAGTCTGGGCCCCAAAAGTTACTCTGGATGAGAGATTCCCCACCTCAGCACTACTGACATTTTGGTCCGGAGACTTCTTAGTTGTGGGGGCTGCCGGAGGCGTTAGCAGAAGTTAGCCACACCCCTGGTCTCTACCTGCTAGAGACCTACCTAATTTGGTTCTAACAACCAAAAATGTCTCCTGACATTGGCAAATGTCCCGATGGAGCAAAATTGCCCCCAGTTGAGAACCACTGCCCTTGATGGTCTTTAGGTTTCTTCCTTCCTGGAAACCTTCTTTGACTATTTTAGACTCTGTGCCGAAAGTCTCCGTTTTAGGACCGGGGGGCACAGGGAAGTGCCCACGGTACACAAAGTCTCATCGATGTTTTCATGACTCATTAAGCAAAAAAAATAAAACTGTGAATTTTCAGAGAATACTTTGGGACATGTGGCATAAATACGAAACAGAATTCGAGCAGGTGCAATTGTCATTTAAAAAACGAATAATAACTCTGGCTTTGGACAGTTCCACCTTGAGTTAAGACAAGCAAAATGCTACAGAAATGTTCAATTGCTTTCTAGTTTGAAATGAACTTACATAATAATAATAATAATAATCAGCAAATTATTTTTTCTGCAATGCCATATTTTTATTAAAAAAAAAGCCTAGGGGCACCTGGGTGGCTCATGTGGTTAAGCATCTGACTCTTGACCTCAGCTCAGGTCATAATCTCACGGTTTGGTTCGTGAGCTCAAGCCCTGCACTGGCAGCACAGAGCCTGCTTGGGGTTCTGTCTCGTCTTCTCTCTGCCCCTCTCCTGCTTGCTCTCTCTCAAAATAAATAAATAAACTTCAAAAAAATAAATATTTTAAAAGCCTAGTGTTTTCTCTCTATAAGAAATACTAGAGTGTCTTTTTTTTTTTTTTACATTTTATTTATTTTTGAGAGACAGAGGGAGACAGAGCGTGAACAGGGGAGGGGCAGAGAGAAAGGGAGACACAGAATCCAAAGCAGATTCCAGGCTCCGGGCTAACGGTTGGCACAGAGACCAACGCGAGGCTCAAACCCACGAACCATGAGATCATGACCTGAGCCAAAGTCAGACGCTCAACTGACTGAGCCACCCAGGCGCCCCTAGAGTGTCTCTCTAAAAGAGTTATTTTATTCTTCTGCACTAACAAGACTACAATCTTGTGAAAGGAAACAAATTAGCCACATCTTTAGTATCTATCTTTCTAAATACAGCATCTTATTTTTATGTGCCATTCATTAACATTTTATTAACAAGAACTCCCTAATCTCTGACACCACCATACTTTTGAATTCAAATTATTTATGCTCATGCTAATGACTTGCTACCATAAGATCTTGACATCTTTTGAATAAAAAAGAGTGACAAAAAAAAGACTCAACACGGTGTTAGAATCATGACCCTTTGAAAAATCAGTAGTTCGTCCATACAGAGAAAGCTATTTATTAACCAAGATGTTTCATTACCATCAATATTCTACAGCTGACACACATTAAGTGTTCAACAAACGCAGAGCACCATTATCATTACTCACAATCATGCCAGAAAACAGAGTTTTATTCCAAATAACCAGTTTGGTTTTACAGCAACTAAAAAGCACAAAGTATGAAAGAGGAGACTATCACACAACAAATTAATATTCTGAGTTCTCAAACCTTATATCATGCCTCATCACCATTTTCACATCTGTGTCTTTTTATGTGCTCAAATAGGTCCAAATTGAATCACCCTACCCCATCTTCTCTCACTGCCACCTCCCCTTACACGGCTCTTTTGTAACTGCAGACACCATGACATCTACTAGAAAGTGGCCCAAGCTTGCAGCTGTCAAATTCTTCAGCCGGGCTCAACCAGCAAAATATTCGAACAAACTGATCCTTGATAGTGAAAGAGGTGGGCATGAGTCTGCTCTCAGGCAAAGCTGAAAGGAGGGGGCCTTTCACCAGCCCAACACCGCCCTGCATGCCTTTATCGGAAAACTCAGGGAAGGGCATTGGGCTAAAAGTTAGGACCCCAATTCGTTTTACACCGTAGTGGACTGGTCATAACACCCTCTATCCTTGTCTCTTAGAATACTGAACTCTTGAGGTATTCTCCAGATTTAAAATCCTGTGAGCTTTTGAGTCGTTCTTTAAACCAGATTGTGCGATTAAATTTATGTTTAAAAGTAAAATAAATAAATAAAAGCACAAGAGCCCTTTTAACTGACTTTATGGAAAAAAGTGGATTTAATTTGAATAGTAACTGGAAAGCAGGAAGAGTTACTTTTTTCCCCAACAGATATCAGATAGAAAGCCAAAGTTAGTTTTGTCTTTTGAAAGATGTGTTGCTGGGGCGCCTGGGTGGCTCAGTTAGTTAAGCATCCGAATTCAGCTCAGGTCATGATCTCACGGTTCATGGGTTCAAGCCCTGCATCGGGCCCTGTGCTGACAGATAGCTCAGAGCCTAGAGCTTGTTTCAGATTCTGTGTCTCCCTCTCTCTCTGACCCTACCATGCTCACACTGTCTCTCTCTGTCTCTCAAAAATAAATAAAACATTAAAAAAAAAAAGGTGGGTTGCCAGAGAAGACAAACTGAGTGGGCTATTATGTAATTCAAACCTAAGTCTATAAGCAAGGGCTGCTAGGAAGGAAGTGAGCTTTTTCTAATCATGTTTTCAGAACAGGTATTTGTGAGGTGATTAATGTGGCCAAGATCACTTCACAATCCCTTTGCGGACATCCTTTTCCTATTGCGTATCCCTCACCCTCAATCCTGTATCTCCCTAACAAATTAGTATAAAGTACACTGTATGATCTCCCAGGGAGCCACGACTGGCTTCAGGACTTGAAGTCATTTTACTAATCTTAGCAGATGTATTTATCCAACACCTGATGAAATGCACACATGTATACAAATAAGCCCATCATCTAGATGTTGGATAGATGTTCCGTCTATCTGGAGGAAAAAAAAAATCTACAAAGGCTAGGCCAGTCACCATGATGTCTCTCCATATCTGTAAAGAAATTAGAGCCAAAATATAGGGTAAAAACCTCCCAAAGAGGAAAAAAGGCATAAGGGGGAAAACATACTTCTCTGCAAATTCTAAAGAGACCCATAAACTGCAGTCTGAGAATTTTATTAAGCTAAGCTTCTTAGTATAGAAATCCCCAAAACTCTCCAACTGGGCAGCTAATTGAGTTAGGAAGAGCCAAAATCACTTCCATCTTTCTGTTGTTATTCATCACAGGCTATGTAGAAACCCTTGCTCAGTATAATGTGACTCTTATCAATGCACGTTCAGATCAGATAGAGGATTGGCTAGTGATGAC
The DNA here is from genome assembly GCF_006229205.1 of Suricata suricatta. NCBI lineage: Eukaryota > Metazoa > Chordata > Mammalia > Carnivora > Herpestidae > Suricata > Suricata suricatta. The sequence goes on from NC_043711.1 coordinate 35,162,737, forward strand.
GTCATCCCCATGGGTTAATCCCCAGCGAATGCAGTTTTAATATCATATGCATCAACATATCATTTACATAACAAAGTATTATAGTAAGTATAACAATAAATGAGCTGTGCAGATAAAAGCAGCTGTTGGAGAAAGGCTATGTGCCACTGAAAAGGAGGTGGGGGGACAAAGCCTTTTTTTTTTTTTGACTAAATGGAACTAGGTCATCAAACAATATACATTTCTAAAAAAAGCAAAAAATGAATATTAAAATTCAAGTGGCCTAGAACATTCTAGCACTAGAAGTATGAAAATGTTGCTTCCAATGAAAAATATTCAGTAATTAAGTAGAGATAGTTGTAAGTTGTGTTTGTGTGTGGGGGAGAGGACTTTAAAGAAATTGAAGTCATTCAAAAATAAGTGAACTAGAAGCTATTGCTTTTCTGGGAATAGCAACTTTCTTATCTCTAACAGGGAAAATTGGCCAAGTCAAATTGTGACTTAAAACCTTAAAGTGTCAAAGGGTAGGTAAGATGTCACAGAGGGAAGAGAGAAAAGTCATGCAAAGCAGAACAATGAGACAGAATTGAGGGAGGAAACCTTGAAATACAGCTTTATGAGAATATTGATCAAGTAATGCCCACATATATGAAGAAAGCTTTTTGCACAAATGAGCAATGCCTACGCACGCGGTCAGTTTGGGAGAACATAAGTCATCATTAGTCACGATGATTCTGAAAACTGTCTCTCGCTGCCTTATTAAGATCTGTACTTCCAATCCAAAGGAAGTGTTAGGCTTGCGAACTGATTTATGACTACAAACTTAGCAGAGATGCCTCTCACTGTAAAGCCCACAGCACGCTGTGAATTTTTTAAGTCATACATCTGTTCAAGAATAACCAACGAAAACACTGATTACACTGTGCCTGGGCAAGTGTGGGTGTCTGGGTGTGCAGGTTTAATTTTCAGGTTGGTGTGGATAATCCCTATACCAAGGATAATAGAGAAAGAAGCCGATCAAGCTTTGAACACGCCCATCCACGGGGATCGCCTGTCACATCACACCAACCTTGCTACTCCTGGAGGGACGGCCATAGAAAAGTTAAAGGGGAAAAGAGTACAGGGATGCAGATGTTTCACCAAGGGGGAGGAGGGGCTTAAATCCTGGCTGGAGTGGGCGGCGGTGAGCTCGGGCACTTGAGTCGGCCTCGGTGCATTCATGAATCTGTACACGTACATCTTGCTGCGAGTTGCCTCAGGACTTAGCTTGGCGTCCGTGGAACCCCCAGACGTTAAACAATACTGATTCAGGAGGAAAACGCACAAGTGGCACCGCGTCTGGCCTCAGCTGCCTCCCTAGGTGTGGGATACCGGTTTTCCACTTCCCATCCTTCCCGAGCCACGAGTTTAGGGTTAAAGATGCTCTCCCTTCCAGGAGCGGATTGACAGGACAAATGATGCAAAAAAGCATCTGAAATAGCCGGGAAGCAAGGCAGACACTCCGGGCTGGTGGCAAATCCTAGGTGCCTAAGGCGGGAAGGGACGGAACTTCCAGACCCGCTCTAGTGCTCCACATGGGCGGGAAGCTTAGAGCTTCAGCTGGAAGACGCGTCCCGGGTGCACGCTGCGTCCTTCCAGCAAAAGCCTCGCAACCAGGGTTTCAGGTGTAGGCTAACCTGCTCTCTCCCGTTGGCTCCTATAAGGACCCCGGCTCAGACCCAAGGGATGAAGCCCCAAGACCGGCGTGTCCTAAACAATTGCTCACCACGAGTTCGCCCTCGCCCTCTTCGGACCGATCCATCAAGTGGCCTTGCCCGTACCCAAGGAGCTCCCCGGTAATCTGTGAGTGGCAGACACGAACCCTCAAGTTGCAGGAGGCCGCTGCTCAGCCACAGCCATGCATCCTCACTTAGGAGCGCCGCTTCTAACTTCGAGGTGCACGGCAAATACCGCACACGAGGCCACTCCCGCACTAAAGAGCGTCGGGATGGAGGAGCGGAAGGGTGCTGCCCCGAGCCAAGTCGGTATCAGCCCGAGAGGCAGCTGCTGCCGACAAGACAGAGACTGAGCACTGGATCCAGCGTCATCCCACCCCCATCTTCCCGCCCTCTCGTCCCAACCCTTCTTACTTGACTAGGGCCGCAGCCGGCTGGCGGGTCCAGGACGCGGCACGGATCTCCCCGCACAGGAGCCGGAGGACGCTCACCGCGCCACTTCCCCGCGGGCGCCCAGCGAGTGGCCCAGCGCCTCCGCAGGCTTGCTGTGAAAGTTCCCAAGTCTCTCCGAAGGCAAGTCCGAAACTGCCGCAGAAAGGCAGCGACAGTAGAAGCGCGGGCGCGACCCCACTGCTGGGGTCTGGCGGCAGGCGCACGCCGGGTCCGTGCGCCCCGTCCGGGCGGCGCGCAGCGAGCAGTGCGGGGACGCGCCGGCTGGCTCGCGGGCCGGGAGGGGCCGGCCCACCGCGGGC
>NC_043711.1:35165282-35227751 GCF_006229205.1 Suricata suricatta
TTCCCGCCCCGCGGCCCCCCCGACCCGCCTCGGCTCTGCTCCCGGCGCCTCTCCTGAGCGCCGCGCGGTGGCCGCCGCTCCGCAGGTGCTGGGGAAAGGTATTCGTTCTGAATACCCGAGAGCCGCGTGAGCCCTGCACGAGGGACAGGAATTGAGGGTTCGGCTCGCAATGAAAACCAATCCCCACGCATGGTGACCGCGTCCGAAGACCCAAAACAGTTTGCAAACAGGCTTCCTTAGCGGCCCAGAGCGCAGCGCAAGCATCACTAATCCGGATTCTTATGTAACTTGCTTGCGTGGGAGAGGAGGAAAATCCGCGCACAGGTCAATAACGGAATACTTTGGGGTTTTTTTCTTCTTAATTATAAAAGTACAACTAAGACTTCTTTGACTTGCATCTCATGCTAAACCTTCCTCCCGGCTTCCTTCCCCAACTGAAGTAACACTAATAAGCCGTGACATTTAAATAGTATTGATTTTACAGAGAATACCTCATTTGATCTCCATTTTATAGATAAGAAAACTGAGGCACCAAGAGGTTAAATAACTTGCTCAAGATTACAGCTAATCAGTGGTAACTGCGTAATTTGAACCCAGGAAGTCCGGTTGCAGAGTCCACGTTCTTTAATATTCAAAGTGTAATCCAGAAGAGGCATCTCCAGAGACTTTTTAGGAATCCAGACTTCGAGACCCCACCTTGGAATCAGAAACTGCATTTGAACAAGATCCCCAGGGGGTTAAGTACAGGCAAAAGTTTGAGAAGCATTGCTCTCTGTCATTGTATAATCTTCTGACCTTTTTACTCTGCATTGATATAAAATAGTGCGTCATCCTGCCCCTACCCCCATTCTGCACTTCAAAGTGTATTTGCCTTTCTCTGAGCCCACTGCTGGAGCTAAGGCATGGAAGCCTCCCTGCCTCTCTTCCCCATACTTTTTCTTTGCACCCATGGACCCTATCCCATATTATTTTGTGTATCATTTAACACTTTCAAAGGCCAGGAAAAAGGCATGGAACAGACTCTCTCTTTCAGTCCTCAGAAGGAACCAACCTTACCAACTTCTTGATTTCAGACATCTAGCCTCCAGGACTGAATGATGATAAATTTCTGTTGTTTTGGCCCCTAATTTATGGTACTTTGCTAGAGCAGCCCTAGCAAATGAATAAAAGTATGATTCTTAGGCAGGATGGTACTGATAAGTACCATCTTCAATTTTCCGATGTCGTTTGGCAAGAGCCCAAAATGGTCTGATGAAGTGAGATTTGCTGACCAAATCAGCACATGAAAAGGCAAATTATGTTTAAAACCAAAAATCCAGTTAAAGAGAGGGAGGCAGGCAAACCATAAGAAACTCTTAAATACTGGGAACAGACTGAGGGTTGATGGGGGTGGGGGAGATGGGGAAGTGGGTGATGGTCATGGAGGAGGGTACTTGGCGGAATGAGCACTGGGTGTTATATGGAAACCAATCTGACAATAAATTATATTCAATAAATAGATAAATAAACAAACAAATAAATAAATGAAAACAAAAAGCCAGGGAACTTGGGTGGCTGTTGATTGAAGGTCCAACTCTTGATTTCAGATCAGGTCATGATCCCACCGGGATCAAACTCAGTGCTGGGCTCTGCACTGAACATGGAGCCTGCTTCATATTGTCTCTCCCTCCCTCTCCCTCTCTCTCTCTCCCTCTCTCTCTCTCCTGCTCTCCTCTGCTCGCATGTTCTCTCTCTTTCTAAAATAATATATATATAACCAGAAATAAAAACAAAATGCCAAATGAGCCCCAATTATTCAATTATTTTTACATCATCTATTTATTGAATGCCTGCTGTACCCCAGGTTCTGCAATACGATGATGTGGCAGAGGTAGTCCTTGCTTTCGTGTGACCTGGGTGTCTTGTTCCCGGAAGAGTCGGACAGTGAGCAAATCAACAAATACATGAACAAGGTAATTTCAGAACCGAGTAAGGACTTCAAAGATAAGAAGATAGAGGATTAAAAGAATGGAGGATGCGTTAAATTTAGATTGGCTACCCAGGGAAGGTCCCCACGAGGTAGTCACCTATGAGCTAAGACCTCAGTGACAGAAAGCCATAGAGCAGAGAGCAGGCCGAAACTGCTCTGGGCAAAGATGACAAACCCTCTTGTAAAAAAAACTATGCCTGTCATTCATTCCATAACTCCCATCTTTCGCTCTTTACCACCACTGTGCACCCTTTGAGGTGGTGCAAAATCAATTAATGCCTATTTCATAAAAGTGGGGTCAAATTATTTATCTTCTTAGGTAAGAACAGTGAAGGTTGTACCCATGGGGTTGTGCACGCATGTGCACTCTCACAAAACACCCTTTGACGTGCTTCTGTATTTGGAGATGGTGATACCGCATGACTTAGATGATGTGTTTATTTTCCTTACCTGTAGCATCTGCTCCACACACCCTGGTGCTTAATCAGTACGCTGATAACTGTGCCTGAGAAGGAACATTCCGGCTCTCTTAGGCCCATTTACAAAATCCTCATATTATAAGTGAAGCCTCAGTTTTAAAAGGTTGCAATGCTCATGTCCTTTGAATGTCATCTCTACTTGGGAGACTAGTACGAGCATGAATTAACATTAAACCGGCGGCCTTCACATGGATCATTATCCTCACAACCCTACGAGGTAGGTTCTGTTATTTATAACATCCATTTCACAGATGGGAAAACTGGGGCTCCAAAAAGGCTAAATAATATGCCCACAGTTGAGACCACTGTTTAACGGCAGACTTAGACCTTGAACCGGTCTCTCACTGGGAGGCTTATGCCAGGGTGGGCCAGCAGAGAGCAAAAAGCCTGTGTGTTTTCCTTTGCATTTGTCTTTGAAATTTTCAAAGCACTGTTTTCTAACTTTTTTTTTATTTACCCCCGCCCTCTAGCTTTTGAGTTCACTCTTCTAGGCAGATATTTGCTTTGCTTTCCTTCACTTCAAACTGGAAACTGCAAGAACTTTGATAAATGAAATGACTGATAGATATATTGTTTTCAGCCTGTTTTTCACCATCCTCTGAGGAAATGGGAGTCAAGCTTCTTGAGCTCAGCCTGCCTTTCAGACATCCCTGCCGCATACGTTGACACTTTCCAACACAAAGGGGGATCCCACCCTCACTCAAATACCAGAGACCAGACACCCCCCCCTCCTCCCCGACCAAACCAAATGCCCTACACGATGCGCAACGCCCGCTCTGGCCCTCTTTACACGGATACTAATAGGCCCTCCGGCCTGAGAGTGAACATCTAAAAATGGTTTCAGCTGATCTCTGTGAATCACTTTCTATTCTAGTAGCTTCCCTACAGTCTTGGCCAGGGAAAAAACCCGGGAAACTTGCAATGGTGACAAGATGTGAGGTATCTTTCATTGGATCCTGGATTTCCCCAGCTCGCTTAGGAAGTGGGCAACCATTTTAGCTGTTAAATGACTTCCTGCCTGGGGTGGTTTGGTCAGGCTTGCTTTAAACTTCTGGAACCCAGACAAGGTGTCTGGCCATTCGCTTTGGAAGGCTCAGGTGGGTTTCACTCTCCTTCCCTTCACTGACCACAAATGCTTCAATAATTTATGCTCAGAAAAGAAGAGCACTCCAGGGTAAATTAGCATAAGAAGGATTTATGAAACCACGGTGGGAGGGCATTTTTAGAGATCACGCAAGAGCTGGTGCATGAAGCAGTATGAGCCAGCTCCAAGCAGGACCAGCCTCAGAAAGAGCCATCTGAGAAATAATACTTCTTTGGTACTCTCTTCTTCCCATCCCTTCCACCCACCATCTCCCAATGTGGTCATAGTGCCCCCAGCTACACAGAAGACCGCTGCTGTCACTCATTAATTTCTGTTTTCACTGATTCTTTTATGAAGTCATTTAAACTTTTGTCAAATTTGTATGCCCCATGTTCATAGCAGGATTATACACGTGGCCAAAAGATAGAAACAATTCAAGTGTACTTGAATGGATAAACAAAATGCACTGCACATATAATATCATATTATTTGGACTTTAAAAGGGAAGATAGTCTGATACCTGCTAGAAGGATGAACATCAAAGACATTGTGCTAAGTAGACTAAGCCAGTCAAAAAAGACATCTACTGTATAATTCCTCTTGTAGGGGGAATCTACAGTAGTCAAATTTGTACAGAGAGGGTAGATTGGTAGTTGCAAAGGACGGAAAGAGGGGAGAATAGACAGGTTAGTGCGTTTTTCTTAATGCTGTATTTATTTTTGAGACAGAGAGAGACAGAACATGAGCAGGGGAGGGGCAGAGAGAGAGAGACATAGAATCCGAAGCAGCCTCCAGGCTCTGAGCTATCAGCACACAGCCCGACATGGGGCTAGAACCCACGAACTGTGAGAGCAGGACCTGAGCTGAAGTCGTAAGCTTAACCGACTGAGCCACCGAGGTGCCCCACATGTAATTCAATTTGTATCAGAACTTACTAGACTTAGACTAAACATGTTCTCATGTAAACAAAAGAATTTTTTTAATTTTGTGTGTGCTAGACATGGTAGTAGGCACTTCAGATTTGGTTGTGAAAGACATTCAGAATCCCTGAGAACGTAGCCAAAGCGTATCGCATGATGGCCTAGATAGAATCCTCTTTCAGTTTATACTTTCTTCCTCCAACAAGCATTGAGTCCCTACTATATGTCAGCCTCTCTGCTACTTACCAGGATACACTGATGAATAAGACAGACAGATCCAAGCCTCACACGGGTGCCTGTCTTACTCTCTCTGCTCCACCAAAATTTACTGGTTCTCACCTTCCAGACTCTAACACATGACCTTCTAAAGTCTACTAACATTGTCCAGAAATAAAGCTTCTAATTTTGATCTCTCCCATCTTTGCAATATTTGCGTGTAGTTACACAAGAAACAGTATATTAACTTAGTTTTTTTTCCTTCAAAAATGTGGTTTGTATCTCACAAGTTTTCTTATGAAACTATTTGGCTGATACACAGAAGAATTATTGTAGTAGTTTTAATTTATTGTAATGGATATTGGGGAAAAGAAGGTAAGTGAAAACACCAAACCTGTGATTTCATGGATATTGTTATTTAGAATGACAGCACCTGGGTGGCTCAGTCGGTTAAGCATCCGGCTTCAGCTCAGGTCATGATCTCACTGTTTGTGGGTTCCAGCCCCATGTCAGGCTCTGTGCTGACAGCTAGCTCAGAGCCTGGAACCTGCTTTAGATTCTGTATCTCCCTCTCTCTCTCTCTGACCCTCCCCTGCTCGCGCTGTCTCTCTCTGTCTCTCAAAAATAAAAAAAGTTTAAATAAAAAACACAATAAATAAAGAACTATGCTTTGATAACAGTAATAACAACTTGAGCATATGGTAAAATTAAGAAGGTGAGGCCCAACTAAATTGGGAAGGAGGATGAAATTTTTTTTTAAATGTTTTATTTATTTTTGATACAGAGAGAGACAGAGCATGAGAGGGGGAGAGGCAGAGAGAGAAGGAGACACAGAACCAGAAGCAGGCTCCAGGCTCTGAGCTAGCTGTCAGCACAGAGCCCGACGCGGGGCTCGAACCCACGAACGTGAGATCTGACCTGAGCTGAAGCCGGACACTCAACCGACTGAGCCACCCAGGCACCCCTGAAATTTTTAAAAATAGGAGAGACTCTGTTGACAGAAATGTAGAAATGCTTGTCCAGTGATAGGCCAATAAGAATACTATTCTGAGGAAAAACAGGGTTCATAGTCATATTTGTATCCCACCATGGGCCTAGTCTGGCCTTTCTAACACTGTACTTTTAGGGACCATCACCCTACATCACACTGAATGATGACACGTACTAAGAATCTCTTCCTTCCCTGTTTACCAACTCAGCTTGCTCTGAAAAGGCTCAGTCTAGCTGAGGATCAAGGTAAACAGGGGAAAGTCATCAAGGATCTCTGGAACTTGGGTTCTGAGGATGCTGAGTTTGTATCATGCAAGTTGATATTATGGCAAACTTATGGTGAAAATAGTAATGACATTTCTGACTCTTATCTGTGCTGTTTTCTCTCCTATACTTATAGTGGAAAGTTTTGGAGAAAGCAGAAAAATTAGTATGGGTTTTATTCCAACTTTCTTTCCATCTGCTCTATTTTAATACAGGCAACAAAAGCCACCTGCCATTTGACTTTTATTTTTGGACTTGAATATTTTGCCTCTACTTTGAAACAACATTATTTAGTCAAAGGTCATAAATGTTAATGTAGGATTTAAGAGGCTTCACTTGGACATCTGACATTTGGAATACTCTTGATCAGGGACTTACCCACCAGGGAAGCCAAATCTATCAGTGGACCTCAAATCCCATGGATTTCAAACAAGTTGCAGTACTAGATATTTGCCTCACTGCCAAACACCCCCTTCTGAGAAAGCATCTGAGACAGAATCCTTGACTGGAAGTGACAGAAACTCAACACAAACAAATAGGCAAAAAGAGGCTACTGTTTGCATAACTGAGATGCACTGGAAATGTAACTAGATACTGGTATTCAAGGGAGGGGATGAATGTGTAACTATTTCTTCCCCATCTCTTGACTGTGTTCGTTTGTTTGGATTGGACTCCTTCCCTCTTACTAAGAGGAAGTTTTTTCCACAAGGCAGTCAAGATGACCTTCAAAAGCGCCAAGCGATCCGCTTCCAATCATGTCCTTCCAGTCATATGACCCTCGATGCAAAAAGAATTCTCCTCTAGCTTCAAATTAAAGAAATGTAGGCCAGCTTGTTTTACAAGCACACTGTCATGCCCACTCTGGGTGTACGAGGGGAATAGCAGTCACACTATAATCACACAGTTATATTTCTCCAAAAGAAGGAGTGTTGGACAGTAACTAATGTCCATTCCAGGACTCTGCCACACGCAATGCTCTGATTGACCAACCCATATGACAAGAGACGAATTAGATTAGTTTAGGCTCCTGAGCCTAAAACTGTCCATCCAGCCAATATTTCTGACTTGTGTGGTCTGGCTAGAAAAGTGGCATGAACCAATCACACTTTTTCCACCTGGAATTTGAAAATGGAAGCCCAGGAAACTGAGTCATTTACTTGAGGCAGCTGTACTAAATTACATGACAAAGAATTATGAAGTTATAAAGAGGCCAACCTACAGAAGTGGAGATCAGAGAAGAGAGAAACATTGACCGAGACCATATCACTGCAAGAAAGAGATATTCAGGGACTTGCTGACTCAGTTTACTGGGAGTCTTCATTAGACAGTCTTCATTCTCTCCACTTTACAGATGAAACTGAAGTTCAAAGAACATCTCTGATTTTTTTAAATGTGATTTTTCAAGCTAGAAAGTCTAAGTCAAGAATACGCTTTCCCTGTACTGCAATATACTTCAGAACCTTGAGTAACATTGAAAGAGCTGGGCTGGAGGCACAGACTTGGAAATCATCTCTCTATCTACTTAGACTCCTCGAGGCATTCCCGAAAGCCGTGGAAGGCCATGAAGATACCTAGCGAAGGATCACAGGTAGGGACTAACTGTGATAGCCCCCCCCTACTAGTGCTCACTCTCGGCAAGCTCCACACTTCATGAACTCTCCTAGCAAAAGAGAGGTTGGGGTAGAATTGGTGGAGATAACAGTGATTATGCTTCTATGCGCCACAAGATGAAACAACTTCAAATTTTTTGTTTTGTAGAACTTGGTAATTTTCCACCCATGCTTGTGCTGCATATACTCACATTTTACCCAGCCTGAGAATTCAAGAGAATCTCCCTGTTATGCATGCATTTCTAAATGAATCTTGCAAATTAGCATAGGCATATAGAGCCAGGCTGAAGAGAATGAGACAGAGGATAGCAAAAAGTGGATGTCAGGGTGAATATGGTGAACCCCAAGGCAACACTTCTACCCAGCTATGATAAACAAGGTTCCACACTGAGTTGATTTTGCCCCTGGTGAATTCAGAATATTCTAGCATTTTAATAAGATTTTTAAGAGCAACAAATAAAAAGTAAAGTATGATTCATCATGTCAGCACTTTATTCTGTATTATTAGCACACACTGACATAAATTTTAAGGAGTAAATACATGTGCTGAGATGATTTTTAAAATATTCCCTTGTACTTCCTTTTAGTACATGATCCTACTTTCCATCCTCACCCGCAACAAATTCAAGCAGCTAGACAGTATGCTTACAACCCTAGGGAAAAATGTACCAAAGCACAACTCAGAGAACAAAGACACAAAGCCATGGCTTATGAGTTTCAAAATAGGCCGCTGAAACCCATGCTGGAAATAATAGTTTTGAAACGGTTTCTGAGCCCCAGAAGCCAAGTTTTTGAATATCAAAAAGCCACAGCATATCTTGAACAATAGATTGGAAAAATAGCCTCCCCTCTAGCTTTCAGACAAGGCAAGATTCCATAGGATGGATGGAAGAGAAGATCCGATAAAAAGAAGAAAGTAAGATGACAGTGAGTGTTACCTACAGAGACCACCATGGACAGCTCCTCTAGGTTATATGAGACCAACAATGGAAGTCTGACCTAGGATGGACGTGCACAGGGCTTCTCAACCTTGGTGCTATTGACATTTTGGTCAGATCATCATTGGGGGGTGGGGCACCCTGGGTATCACAGGATTTTTTTTGAGAGAGAGAGAGAGAGACAGCATGAGCAGGGGAGGGTCAGAGAGAGAGGGAGACACAGAATCTAAAGCAGGCTCCAGCCTCTGAGCTAGCTGTCAGCACAGAGCCCTATGCGGAACTTGAAACCACAAACCGTGAGATCATGACCTGAGCCGAAGCCGGACACTCAACTGACTGAGCCACTCAGGTGCCCCCATCACAGGATGTTTAACAGGATCCCTGGCCTCTACCTACTAGATGTCAATAGTACCTCTAAGTCGTGACAGCGAAAAACAATTTCAGATATTGCCAAATATTCACTGGGATGGAGGAGGGTGGAGAGAAAATGCCTAGGTTGAAAATCAATAAGATGGGAACATGGAAAGAGGGAAAGAGAGAGAAAGAGAGATTACATAACTATATCTTTCTAATAAAAACCTGCCATTTTTTTACTTCATGACACGTTGTGGATTTTCACAAAGACACAGTATTCCTTAATATAGCCATAACATAATTTAATTAGCCAATCCCCTATTGCTGAACATTTAGGTTACTCCCAATATTTCACCATTACCAGTAATGCCCTGATGAACATTATATATTCCTTTGATTGTTTTCTGAGGATGAATTCCTAAGGAATATGCTTAGAAAAAACTGATATTTGGAGGTTGTATCTATAACATTTACTATTTCATTGGTTTAAAATATACCTTCTATTTCTATATCTCTATCTCTATCTCTTACTATCCCACAGAGCTCTCTACTTTGTCAAGTATGCAGGGCAGCTACAAATTGTCCCTTTTTACTGAGAAGAAAACAAGTAATCCCAGAAGTCTAAAGACTTGCCCATGGCAACACAATTATGTCACAACAGAGGACTAAAACCCATCTCACCTGAGTCACCTGGGCTTTTGGCTAAGTGCTCACATTGGTGCCATAGAGGCTGCCAAACTGAAATAACTCAGAGAAAATGAGTGTGTCCCATGCTCATGGATGATGTGCAAATTTGTGAGCACTAAGATGTTAGGATAATTCTTGATTATGAGTTCTGTCTCTAATGCTATGTGTGTACCTTCCAGAGATCACCAGAGTCCAAGGCCATGAGACCTTGGGTGAGTGAATCTACCACTTCCCATGCAAACTTCCACAACCAATCTCCCCTTCAAATGCTGACTTAGAGGGATAATATTTTAAAATGCTAATTCCAACATCTGCTTCCATCTTATCCCTGAAGCCAAATTACGTTGGTACAGTCTGTTTTTACTTCCAGTGATGCTCTAACACAGATTTATTACCAATTAATTTCTTATCAAGGAAAAACAACTCCGTCAAAAGTATTTTAGATAATGACATTTAAGTATTTTATATTGCTTTAAGTCTGAAAAGTTAGAATAGAGATTCCATCCAATGTTCATTACCTCTTAATGTTTGCATTCTTTTTCATGTTTTGATTCACCAAGAAACAATGAAAATGCTACCCACTGCTTAGCCATTTTTTAGGTTTAATGAGATTAAATAAATTCTGAGGGGGAAAAGAGTACAGCTTAATAATGTTTTAAGTGGTTTGTGGAAACATTCCCTCTACCATGGGCACAATTTTAAACCAAAGCCAACTTCTGCAGTGCTGCTGAAAGCTAATGAATGCCTTAATAATATGCAGAGGAAAAAAGCGATGAGTTGATTAGATACAGAAATATCCTAGACCTCTGATTAGGAAAACAACTCCATTGTACTCAGAGACAGAACTTTTAACAAAGACTTACCCTAACATCCCAGCGATCCATTTCAAGATCCATTAATAATAAGTGATCTTCCTGGCAGCATACATTGAGGTAATTGACACTCACTGATTTGAGGGCTAGACTTCAAAGCTCCAGATAAACCTTGAACCAATTTCTCTCGGTCCTAATAATACTCAAAAAGTGAGCACAATTGAGAACATCATGTAACTTTTCTATTTCCCAGAACCTAGTTGATTTCAATCCCTCTTCCAGTTAATTAAAATTCCTTTGCAGGTTGGCACTTTTTGAATAAAGTATTTAACAGATTCATCTAGAAATGTTATTTTACTTTTCCTGATTGCCTATCTAGTCTTTGGAACTGTTATGTATGTGCATGTCTTTCTCTGTGTATAAGATTATTACCTTCAAACATACTTGCTTTCTAATAGTAGAGCATCCAACTGTGTAAATGTACATCACATAAGACTGAAATACACAGTTCCTTAGAGTCCGGCAAATTCTAAGTAGTTGTTACTTGATCCTTGGGGCCCCAAGCAAAGGGATATGTTAGATGTAACACCGCTTAGGTAAAGGAGGCAAATATCAAGTGGCAAAAGCTACTTGAACAAATATACCATTAGAAGGTCTCAAAGAACATAAAGAAGTAATAGGAAAATACAGGCAAAGAAACAATAAAAAGAAGTACATGCCACAATATGGATGACCCTTATGAACATTATTCTTCATTTCATTATTAAATGAAATAATCCAGTCACAAAAGACTTCATATTGTACAATTACATTTACCTAAAATGTCCTGAACAGGCAAATCCACAAAAAGAGAAAGTAGACTAATAGCCAGGAGCTGGGGAAGGGGAAACAGGGCTTATGGCTAAATGGCTATAGGGTTTCTTTTGGGGGAAAGAAAAGGTTCTAATATTAGGTAGTGGTGCTGATCGCACAACTCTGTCAATACACTAAACCCACCGAACTGTGCGCTCTAAGTAGGTTAATTTTATGACAAGTAAATTATATCTCAAAGAGGCTTTTAAAAAAAAACAACAGGAAGAGACAGAAAGGTCTCAGAAGAAAAGAATGAGGCCCCTGAGGGGCAGGGGCTTTAGTTCTAATAGAAGCATCTTTCCTCCTTGGTTTCAGTTGACGGATGAAGTTTCCAGGCAACTCTGATATAATTTTTTAAAAAATTTTAAGCAAAATAAAGTCAACACCGGATCTGTGCTCACCTCAACCAAGGAGATTCAGCATAGATTTCCCACTATGTGCTAGCCATATTGCTGCCCTTTTGGAGTCACAAGCTTCTAACTAGAAAATCAAATATCTTTTAAAAGAAAAGAAGAGGGGTACCTGGCTGCCTCAGTCAGGAAAGCACACATCTCTTGATCTCACGGTTCTAAGTTCAAGTCCCATGTTGGGTGTAGAGGTTACTCAAAATCTGTAAAAATAAAATAATAACACTGTATATACCATATGTTAGCTAACTTGACAAAAAATTATATTAAAAATAAAATAAAATGAAGGCAGTAAAAGGGTTTAGAATGGTTCTTTTAGGGAGTGGAATTATGAGCATTTTCTTTTTTTCCAGGGCTCTAGAATATAATAACTTTATACAGAGGGAAATGAATTTTTTATACATAAAAAAGGAAATGGTATTGGAGAAAAAAATACAGTAAGTGTTATGTTAAAGCTCTGGAGGCACAGAGGAAGGAGAAAGGAGTTGAGTATCAGGAAGGTCAGAGAAAGTTTAACAATCATTTGATATTAGCCCCAAGAGATGGAAATCTTGGGCTTGAAAAGGTCTAAGGATGTTCCTCCATTCTTCATTCCTGATCTGAAAGACATGATAAAGGTCAGGTTCCTTGGCCTACCAGAGTGAGCCTTAAAGCTCACCAGCTCCCCACCCCTAGCCCATGCCCCCTCCGGGAGCAGTGAGGGGCTGTAGCTCTGAGCCCAGGAAATACTCCCCACCATCAGCCCATCTCCACTCACTGGTTAGATCTGCCTTTTGTTTCAATAAGGGCAGAAATCTTGTTAACAGATAGGAATCATTAGGAAGGCATTTACTTCTGGATTTGGGCCAGTGGGTGCCACTTCAGACTCTTCTGTTGTTGCCAAAGCACATAACGCAGTAAGACAGTTGCTCTATTGGTTTGCTGCAGAAGTAAATGCGGAAAGCTTTGCTATTAATGCACATACGGTGTGTGGCAACAGGTAGAGGAAAGCCTCCGTCCATTCAGTTACTCTGCGGGGAGATGGTTGCCTTTTCAGAGCTGATGCATAGAGTTCATTTATTATTATGAACTGTGTGCGTCGCCACAGTTCTGACCCCCTCACCCTTTATCTTGTTCTTGTGGTTATCCCAGCCTTCTCTGATGGAACCAAAGAAGATGGCAAAAACCGCACCACCTCAAACCCATGGTCCGCCTATCCCTGCATTCTGAGTGCAACAGGGGAAGGAAGCCTATTATTGAAGAAGAGGATGGGCTTTGGGTTTGAATTCTTGCTCCATCAACTCATCGGCTAATTGACTTTGGGAAATTTATTCCAGCTCTCTGGTGCCTCATACCCTCCTCTCTAAAGTGGGTACTATTAGTAGTGTCCTCATAGGGTGGTTGTGAGGACTATTTCAAACCAAATACACACGATCTCCTGGTACTGTAAGTACTGAACAAATTTCGTTCTCTTAATGGGAGAGTTTCTATAGCAGCATTCCCCCAAATTTAGAGACATTATGTATTCTATCATCTTCTTGATTGGTTTAGCTAATGAAGATATACATGTATATAACTATATGAAGATATATATGTATATAACTATACATAAATATATAAACATATACATAAATATATACAATATATTTTACAATATACTATATATATACAATAATATATAGGTGTGTATACACATATGTGTATCTATAGAGCATCCACTTTATTGGAAGTGTCTTGGTTGCAAGGGATAGAAATTCAATTTGACTGGCTTAGGACTCTTCCAAAAAATTAGGAAACGTTTACTGATTCACATATATGAAATCTTGAGTGGCAGTTTACCTTCAAGCAGAGCTGCATGCAGATATCCAAATAATACCATCGCAAACTGGTCTCCCTTCATGTTTTAATCTTTGGTTTTCTGTGTTTGGTAAAATTAACTAATATACATAAAGTATTTAGAATAGTGCTCATCTCATAATAAGCACTAGATACACATTTGCTACTATATGCTATCCCCTGCACTCTGAAACATGCACTACTATTATTCTACTTTTATAGATAAAGAAACTGAGGCA
Source organism: Suricata suricatta (assembly GCF_006229205.1). Classification (NCBI taxonomy): domain Eukaryota; kingdom Metazoa; phylum Chordata; class Mammalia; order Carnivora; family Herpestidae; genus Suricata; species Suricata suricatta. Next base: position 35,178,919 of record NC_043711.1, read on the forward strand.
TAGGGAGGTGGTATAGCTCTTTGATATCCCAGCTGGCCAGGCAGTCTGATTCAAAAGACTTTTCTTGACCATTTCTCTCAACTGTCCCCTCAGTGGGCTAGAACAGGAGGTTGAGCCCTGATTGCGAAGGGATAGAAAATGTAAGACCTAAAAGACAGATGCTTCCAAAATAAAGCAAATGAGAAGGAAAGGCTGGGTCACTTGCCACTCCATAGGGTACTATCCTTTCAAATCTGTGTGTTTTCTTTTAAAGCAGAAAGTAAGTTCCTCTTTTTTAACTCATGCATAGATCCTATTAATCCTACACAAAGACAGGAGTTACACTCACTTAAAAAGTCTAGAGGCAGGGAGGGGGTAGCATAGGAGGGGTCCTAGCAGTGGTTTTTCTTTGTTGACAACCCCATCTCCCGTCTCCAAAGTCTCCAAACCAACTTCTGCTCTTCTCTGCCCTACTCCCTGCTGGGTGCCTTCCGACCTCACCTGCAAGGAAGACCCACTGAACTTCTTTCCCCCTGGATTCTTGTTGGGTTTGGCCACTGGTCACCGGCCTTTGTGGACTGAGGCCCAGAGGGGGTGATAATTGTCACCATTGCTAGTCCTTGGGTGCCTCACCTTGTTGGTTTTCGAAACCCAAACAGCACCTTTGCAAAAAGCCCCTTTGCTTCATTATCTTCAGTTAAAATCTTTGAATTTGTCATCAGGCTATAGGTCCATGTGATGGCTTTCGTGGGTCCTTGGCATTTCTATTTTCATGAACACATTCCTCCATAAAAAACTATTAAAAATTATATTTTATGACTGCATTGGTAAAAAGATGAATGTAATCCAGGTTGCATTATATCTACTTTTTCTCTTCTGATCTTGTTTATTATTTATTTTTATTTTTGGAGAGAGAGAGAGAGCAGGCACACACAGAGCAGGGGAGAAGCAGAAGGAGAGGGAGAGAGAGAGAATCCTAAGCAGGCTCCCTGCTCAGCATGGAGCCCAATGCAGGGCTTGATCCCAAGACCCTGGGATTATGATCTAAACTGGAATCAAGAATCGGATGCTCAACCGACTGAGCCACCCATATACCCCTTTCCTCTGATTTTAAAAGAAAGTAGAAGGGAGTCTGGGTGCTCAGTTAAGCTTCTGACGTCAGCTCAGGCCATGATCTCACAGTTCGTGGGTTCAAGCCCTGTATTACGCTTTACGCTGACAGCTTGGAGCCTGGAGCCTGCTTTGGATTCTGTGCCTCCCTCTCTCTCTCTCTGCTCCTCCCCAACTCATGTTCTGTCTCTCTCTTGTAAAAATAAATAAACATTAAAAAATATTTTTAAAAGAAAGTAGAACATTTTCATGGGCTCCTAAAAGTGTCATGGCCCTAGGCATCATACCTGCTACACATAGTGGAGAAGTCAGCCCTGCTTGTTTTCTGCCAGCACTGTGACAGCTGCTGTCCCTTCTACCTGCATACCTAACAGACAAAAAGTAGAAACTTCTAGGAAGGCGCAGTACTATCAAGTTAAGATCGTGATCCTCGGGTCAGATTTCCCAAACAGCCTGTTCCTATTACAGTGGACCCAGCACCCTTGTCCTTAAAGCAGATCCTGTTTCCAAGTCACAGCTACGATGACAAGATAATAAAGGAAGAAATATGGAGTATCTAGTGCTAAATTAATGCCCAATTCACTTACTACGCACCACATTCCAGGGGCTGATGGTTCAACAGTCACATAGTTCGTTAGTAACCCTCACTTTCCCCTGTGTAAATAGATCACTCGGTAGCTCGGAAGGGGTAAACATTTTCTATATATTCTCAGATCACAGTTTTGCTTCCAGTATTGGAAAGCAAGTTGTCGGTTTTTGTTTTGTTTTTAAATGAGAATCGGGGGCACCTGGGGGGCTCAGTCGGTTAAGCATCGGGCTTCGGCTCAGGTCATGATCTCATGGTTAGTGGGTTCCAGCCCCGCGTCGAGCTCTGAGCTGACAGCTAGCTCAGAGCCTGGAGCCTGTTTCAGATTCCGTGTCTCCCTCTTTCTCTGACCCTCCCCTGCTTGCGCTGTCTCTCTCTATCTCTCAAAAATAAATAAAAAACAGGAAAAAAAATTAGAAAAAAGAATGAGAACCGAACATGTTTTGATGGCGAATACTGCCTTTAATTGGCAGTCTGTTAAGTATTGATGATCTTGAAGGTTATATTCGGGATTTTACTTGCTCAGGCAGCTCTTGGTCTGTGAGCATCTAGGAGACCAGGCGGAAGGAAGTGCACAATGTGAGGCCATCCTGGGAAAAAGACAAGCGAGGCAGCAGAAGTATTTTGAAATGGAAAACAAACAGTTATTGATTTTCTTTTGGAGTTTCATGCCTCACACCCTACACAGTGTGGGACCAATGACGCTTCAGATTCTCTCTTTGCCTATTCTGAATCTTCAGTTCTAATTTCAAGGTAGCGGTATATTTAAATTTCTAAGCCCCTGGATCCCTCTGGTCCCCCTTCCCAGTCTATTCTTTGACAGACTGGAGGAGGGGGGAGGTCCCTAAAAGGAGAGGGGAAGCTGAAAATCTGCCCCTCAGCACCCTGAATATCAACCATAAAACTAATGAACTGTGGCATCTGGATTGTCTAAATTCATTCCAAATTATGTCTCAGTAAAGTTCATCTTTGTTTCCAATTATCATCCTGGAATCATAAATGTCGAATCCAAGGTACAGCTTTGCAGCTCTGTGAGTCTTGTTTGTATTCTTACTGTTAAGCCCAGGATAGGTGATGGCCTGCTTCACTGGATACCTCGGGCAAAGAGGCCTCTCTTGAAAACAACAACAAAAACAAACTCTTCCATTTTTTAAGAAATTAAATCTGAAAGGTCTCTGAAAAAAAATTGCCCTGATTTGGTGAATCTGAATTTTGACATGTTGATGAGCATAGTGTTTTTAAGTGTATCTCCCTTAACTATTCATAACCCAGTTATAAATCATGTTTATTTTACGTCTTTTTCTTCTTCATCCTCTTACGACTATAAAACATTGACCCTGACAAGTTTATAAAGAATATTGAGGTTGATACGTGCTGGTCTTAGTAGAAATTAATCAAAATCCATCTGTTCCCTTCTCAGCCTGGACAATTTCATTACCACTAAACCAGGGATTATAGGATTCTTACATCTTCTTTTTTTCCAACACAGTCCAGCTGATTTAGAAACAATGATTAAAGCTGCTTACTTTAAGGAAGATTGTTTCCAATCTTCCCTTCTTGCAAGGCAGAGAAAGATGAAAGCGTCTTGATCCTGAAATATTTATATCTAAGACTGGAAATCTGTATTGGAGGCATGATGAACGATTGCAACCAAGGATTTTTTTATTTTAAAGTCATATTTCTTATCTCCACACTTCACTTTCCTTGCAAGGAAAGGAAAGGAAAAAGGCATTATGTGCATTCACTGCCCCCTCTGCCAGGTAGATTCTCTACCTTTATTTAATTGTAAATCCAATGTGGCATAATAAAGAGACTCAAAGATAAAGATTACCTTTCTGACACTGACTATTTATAGGGATAAATATTAGTTGTCCTTAGTGGCCTCAGAATGACTGCTTTCAAAGGAATGCAGAACACAAATTAGAGGGAATGAATGAATTTAAGCCTCCCGCATGGAGATACCTTGATCTGGGATTCAAGAAATCTAAAGAATTAGAAGTGATTACTAGAAAGTAATTCTGGGTTTACCCAGCCTCAGAAAGGTTCTATAATTAACTGTTCTTACTCTCTAAAAAAAATCTGGTTTTCATACTTTTCCCTGTCTGATGCCCTTTAAATTGAGGTAAAAATGTTCAAACCTTAAGTATACCGTTGGATAAGCTTTGACAAATGCATCTATTCCTAGAATGAGCACTCCAATCAAGATCTAGAACATCCTATACTCTTAAGTCTTTTGGTGTGGCTGTTTTTAATAAATTGAAATTATTATAGCCCTCTTCTACTAGAAATGAACGCCCCTCTAAATTCCAAAAGGAATAAAATACAATGAAAGACCTGTTAGCTGGGTTCCCTATGGAGCCAAAGGCTTCTTTGAAACCAGTCCACGGCCAGGGCCTTTTAACAATGTAACAAAAAAAGGAACTGATCTTGACTGGCAGGCAGAGGGGATGGCGTCATGGCCCAAACATCAGATTAGAAACACAATGATTCCCTGGGACTGGACGCTAAATCCTGGCAGACCACGCAGCCTTTCATCTTCTGAAATGGATAAATTGAATGAAGCTCAGCCAATTCTGGGCCAGACTGTTGGATGAGATTCTGTGTGTGTGGTTTTTTTTTAAATTTTTTATTTTGTAAAGTTCCTAACTGTTCTACATAGACATTAAAACTTCAATCACAGCAGACCCAGAAACGATCTTTCTGTCCTTGACATGTCCTCCTTCCTCACATGTTCCTGTGTGGCACAAAAACAGTTACCCACCTGTATTCCCAGCCTGCAGAACCCTGCCCGTCAGGGCTCCTTCCTTGTCTGGCAAGAATCCTGTGGAATAAAAGGAGAATTACAAACGTTCATCCTTGGAAATCTTGGAGGGAATATATACCTACCCTAAGGAGTACAAGATGCTCTTCATTTCATTTGGTAATTGCTGCCCAGGGACCCCAGGATAACAATAAAGGACGAACAGACTGCAAAGTATAATAAAAAGAGCTGCATTGTAGGGAGTTGTTTTTTTGGTTTGTTGTTTAAATGAGGAGTTCTGTACTGCCAAGTTCTTTTGTCACCCTATGGCGGTACCACAAAAGAGCCAAGCAACTCTGAAGCCAGACTCTGAGTTCAAATCCTGGCTCAGCCACATATTTGATACATGACTGAACAAACCACTTACTTCTTGATACTTCCATCTCACCTCTGTAAAATGGGGTCAGTGATAATGCCTAGCTCAGGGTCAGTTAACTTTTACTAAGAGCCACATAATAAATCCTTTAGGCTTTGTGGGCCACCTGGTCTCCATCCCAACTGCTCAACTCTGTCATTGTAGCATACAAATGGTCATAGGCAGTATGTAAATTAATGGGTGTAGCCCTGTCCTGATAAAACTTTATTTATGAACTCTCTAATTTGGATCTCATACAATTTTTATAAAACTTTTCATATATATACATATGTATGTATATATGTATATACATATACATATACATGATATGGCTTTCTTTCTTTTAATTTATTTTTTTTTAATGTTTTTTATTTATTTTTGAGAGACAGAGACAGCGCCAGCAGGGGAGGGGCAGAGAGAGAGGGAGATACAGAATCTGAAGCAGGCTCCAGGCTCTGAGCTGTCAGCACAGAGCCTGATGTGGGGCTCGAACCCACAAACCATGAGATCATGACCTGAGCCGAAGCCAGATGCTTAACCAACTGAGCCACTCAGGTGCCCCTGGCTTTCTTTTTAAGAAGATTTTATTTTTAAGTAATCTCTACACAAAGGTGGGGCTTGAATTCACAACCCCAAGACCAAGAGTCACATGTTCCACTGACTGAGCCAGCCAGGTGTCCCAAGGCCTTTTTTTTTTTTTTTAGGACATTTTCCTGTTTACAACAAAACTGAGAGGGACGTACAGAGATTCCCCACATAACTCCACTCTCCCCACATATGTAGTCTCCCCATTATCAACACCACTCACTAGAATGATGTGTTTTGGGATTTGTTTGTTTTTACCAAGGATGAACCTACATTAACACATCATAGTCATTCAGAGTCCATAATTCACCTTAATGTTCACTCTTGGTGTTGTACATTCTATGGGTTTGGACAAGTGCATAGCATATACCCATCATTATAATATCATACAGAGTATCTTTCCTGCCCTAAAAACCTTCTGGGTTCTACCTACTCATCCCCCACAATCTATGGTGACTGATCCTCTTACTGTGTCCACAGTTTTGCCTTTTCCATAATGCCATGTAGTTGGAATCATATAGACTGTAGCTTTTCAAATTAGCTTCTTGGTATTATGCATTTAGGATTCCTCCATGTCTTTTCATGGCTTGATAGCTCTTTTAAAGTGTCAAATAATATTACATTGTCTGAGGCTTCCATGGTTTACGTATCCATCCACCAGCTGAAGAACATCTTGGTTGCCTACAAGTTTTGGCAATTATACATAAAGCTTCTCTAAACTCTTTGTGGAGGTTTTTGTGTGGACATAGGTTTTCAGCTCCTTTGGGTAAATATCAAGGAGCACAGTTGCTGGATCTTATGGTAAGAGAATGATTAGTTTTGGAAGAAATACCCAAACTGTCTTCCAAAGTGACTATACCATTTTGTATTCCCACCAACTAAGTACAAGAATTCTCTTGATCCACATCTTTGTCAGCATTTGGTATTGTCAGTGTTCTGGATTTTGGTCATTCTAACATGTATGTGGGGATATCTCATTGTTGTTTTAATTTGCATTTCTCTGACAACCTCTGATGTGGAGCATCTTCTCAGAGCTTTACTTGCCATCTATCTTTGGTGGTGAGATTTCTGTTAAGGTCCTTGGCCCATTTGTTAATCATGTTGTTTATTTGCTTATTGTTAAGCTTTAAGAGTTCTTTGTATATGTGGGATAACAGTCCTTTATCAGATGTGTCTTTTGCTGAATCTCATGCACTTGTCAAGAAATATTCTTTTGATTTTATTTTTTAACTCTTAGAAACTATAAACAACATTCTTAGCTCACAGGTTGTACCAAATTTGACCCACTATCCAGAGTTCCTGAATTAGCACATGAGGTCAAGTATTAACAGATGCAAAGTTCTTAGACCAGTGCCTGACACATCATAAGCAGCACATCCAGGTTACTATTATCTAGTGCAAGGTGATGAACGCTACTCTCTCCAGGGGTCTGGTATTAGTACTATTTCCCAGCAAGTTGACTTTATGGGCTTCTAGTTTTGAGAAAAGAGATAGAGGTCCTAAGAGAGAAAATAATCTTAGTGTCTTCCTCCAATATCTAAAAAAATATAGTGAACGCTGCCTCCAGATATGGATCCAACATACAGAGTGAGCCATTGTATAGATCCCATCATTCGGGGAATGATTTTTTAAAGCCATTGCTGTCCATTTTTGCACATTAAATCCCACAAAGAGATTTATTTACAACATTAAATCATTTCCTTGCTGCCTGGCTACATTTTTAACTATTAAAATATTCATCACACACTCTAAGAACCTAATGCCAAGTGTTTTATGACCTTTTAAAGGATGACTTCTTTAAAAAAAATCACCTTCAAATGTGGATGTCAGCTTCTGAATGAGTCTAAAAAAGAGTGGTCCACTATCACATATCAAAGGCGATAAACAAGAACTCCTTGTCCTGGAAAATACCACCAGGGATATGATGCATAAAGGGTCTGGGAGGTGGGGATGAAAAGTGGGGAGGAGTGTGGGGCAAAATTTGTTCACTCCCTGGTATGAGAAACAAACTCAATTGTCTACAACAATGGTTCCCGGCCAGGGTCAGTTTGGGCCCCAAGGAGACATTTGGCAATAGCTCTAGACATTTTTGGTTGTCACAGCTGAGTTGAGGGGTAGAGTTGCTACAGGCCTCTAATGTGTAGAAGCCAGAGAGCTTGCTAAATATCCTACCAGCAACAGCACAGCCCTACACAATAAAGAATTCTTTGGCTCCAAATGGTCAACAGTGCCAAGAGTGAGAAAGCCTTGTCTGCAAAGAGCCACCCTAACTGACCCCAACCTCACACCTGGCTTTGTCTTGCTTTTCTTGGATATCATAGGCGGGTGTTAAATAACTAAACCTAAACACTGGAAAGCACCCTTCCTTATGTTTCTATTCAGGACCCCAATTCGATTTGAACTCTTAATCTGTCCACTTTTTCAAAAGCATCGTGATGGAAAAATTGCAAGATTGGTGTTCATTTACATTACACAAATTAATTCAATTACCCTGAAGAAAACTGGTACCTGATCACCAGATTGCTGAGCAACTGATGCTAATTTGGTAATTCAATTTACTAAAGAGGTAATGTGACAAATGTTGAAAAGCTAGTCATCTGTAGCCAGCACTGAGCCGTCCAAAGCAGTGAGTACCTACTGTGTATCAGTTTGAATCCAATTCGACTCCTTGTTCTCAACCATAATGAATCTGCTCAATTTCTTTAAGTAAATAAGGCCCTTTTTAGAGCAACACGTGGTGAAAGAAGAGGTAAAAATGAACTTCCATCCTTTCACAAAGAATCAAAATACTAAATAAGTACGGAGAACTGATAAAAAGCTTCCAAATCAGTTTTCAAAGAGTCAAAGTAATTCTGATTGATGTAACGCAATTTAAAATTGTATGCACATCAATTGTATATTTAACACTGTTTCAAAAAATTTGTAATATCAGCTTAAAAGTTTTTATTTTTTTTATATTTACTTATTTAAGTAATCTCTATACCCAACATAGGGCTTGAACTCATGACCCCAAGATTAAGAATTACATGCTCCTCTGACTAAGCCAGACAGCCACTCTTAAAAATTTTTTTTACAATAAAATTATATTTATTTATTTTTTTCTTTTATAGTTTATTTTCAAGTTGGTTTCCATGTAACACCCAGTGCTCATCCCAACAAGTGCCCTCCTCCATGCCCATCCCCCCAAGAAAACTAGATTTAAACTGTAGAGTGCTTTACAATTCTATTTAATTCATCTGTATTTGAAGAGTGCTTTATAATTTGTAGAATGCATTCATATATATTACCTTTCTTGAGTCCTACAATAACTCTAAGAAGAAGGAATAGCAGATATTACATCCTCAATTTACAGATGAAAATATAGGTTTGGGTCCAACATGTAGGTCTCTGACTTAAGAGAACATTCAACTGATGACACTGTGTTTTACAAAGTTCTATTAGGAGGGGATAGGGTAGAAACAACTTAAATGTTTAGGGATGGCCTGATGACTCTGACACTTTCCCTGATAGTAGGAGCTACTTGCTTCTGCTAATCCTAGGAGGCTGATGTAAGCAGGGCTCAGCACCGTGTGTTTACCTATAGTGTCCATTGACTGCCTACTCTCTGATCTTCTCCATTCCGGTGGTGTCAGCCGTCATTTCTATGCCACTGCCCTCTACTTTCCTAGGTTCCCAGATTTCTGCATCTACCAGGTACCTCCACATGGATATCTATCTCTTAGTCACCTCAGATGCAACACAGAATGGAACTCACCACCTTTCCGCTACAGTCTGCCTCTCTCTCTCTCCTTCCCTTTGCTGTGATACAGCCATGTACCTTTGCGTCCATATCCGTACCCTGAGCATCATCCTTGACTGCTAATAGCTAATATCCACCCAAATCACTCCGTCCTCACTGCCCACTGTCCTCAGTCATGTCTTCTACACTCTTCTACTTCCTCTGCCTCCTGTCCTGCTTCCGTGCAATCCAGAGTGACCTTTCTAAAGGTCCAGATATGATTATGTCGCTTCCCATTGTAGCTGGGAGGCACACTGTTGAGAATAAAATCCAAATTCTTTCATGTGATTTACAAATTTTGCTCTTGTATGATTTGATTTGAAGACATAAGTGCCCTCCTGCCTCAGAGTTCTCTCTCTGGCATTGCCACTAAGACCTTCATATTATCCATTCTTTTCATTCATGGCCTCTGAAGTCTCCGTTAACTGCAAATAGACACTGAGAGGAGTACCTACAATTAACACTTTATCAGCCATGAATTCCTTTACTGGAGTTCATTCATCAAAGTGTCTCTGTGGCTATTTGATCTTATGGGGATGGGTCATAGAATAGATTTGTTTTGAGGGGGAAAAAAAAAAGCAAGGCTTGTCTAGTCAGGTGCCTGAACCTTTTTCTGATTCACAACAATGAAATACTGATTTCATAAAACATTCAAGTATCTGGATATATTCTGTACTGTGATTTATCCTATATGCCACTTTTATTAGATAAAAACTTAGTGACTGATATTAATAGGAAGAAAGAGAAAAGAAAGGAAGGAAGGAAGAGAAAGAAGAAAGGAAGAAAGAAGGAAGGAAAGAATTACAATGAATGGAATGGTGGAAAAAGCCACTTTAGATCCCAAATTTCAAAATCATTTCCTGAATCAGCTAACTGTCCTCATTTGATAAGCTTCCCATTACTAGAAACCAATCAAATTCCAAGGAAAAGAAAAGAAATTCCAAGAGATGACTTATATGCGTTGGTCACAGATAAATTTACAATATCGATCATTTCTGGGAATTAGGGACCCATTAAGCAAGACTCAAAAGCTGTTTCCACATTTAGCTCAACTTCTGCATTGTAAGTGTTTATTACTGTGATAGGATTTGATCTTTAATAAACTTAAACATTTTTGAAACTCAAGTTCTCTGTCTCCTCCTTGTCTATCTTCCATTGATATTCTGCTTCTCCGGGGTGCCTGGGTGGCTCAGTTGGTTGAGCTTCAGGCTTTGGCTCAGGTCATGATCTCGCAGTTGGTGGGTTCCAGCCCCACATCAGGCTCTGTGGTGGCAGCTGGAGCCTGGAGCCTGCTTCAGATTCTGTGTCTACCCCTCTCTCTGACCCTCCCTTGCTCACGCTGTCACTCTTTCTCTCTCCCTCTCAAAAATAAAAACATTTAAAAAAATACTCTGCTTCACCAAGTTCCTATTCTATTGTCAAGAAATAGAACATAGAGAAGAGGCCAGTATCAAAATACTCACAGCCCCACCTTCCTAAATGCCGGGGCTCCTGGTTATTTCTACTGATGCTCCTTCTCCAAATATCTCTCCCTTTCTTCATTTATTTCTGACACACCTGCCACATTTCCCATCTTGTTCCCCAGCAGCCTCTTAAGCCCCTACACCTTATCACTCAGCTTTCCAATGCTCCCAGATGTCATTCTCCTGTAAAATCTGAATTTTAGTGATGATAATGGAAGTGATGATGAGTTAACATTTTTTTGCATAATTTTGATGTTATCTTGAACCATCTCCTCTAATCCTCACAATACCACTACGATACCTAAGTATTGTTAGTATCTCTTTTACAGAGCAGGAAACTGAGGCTCAGAGAAGTCAAGTAATTTTGCTAAGGCCATACAATTAATTGATATTTTACAAAGGTATTCTAATAATGCTGAAGCAAAAATTTAATTTGATTAGGACCAGTCACTCAAAATCATACACTAAATACACTAAAATATTTATGAGTAAAACGATATGTCAAAGATTTGCTTCAAGATAATCTAATGCAGGAGGGGGCGGGGTGTGGATATGAAAAGAGTCTCCATGAATGGGTGATTTTTATAAGTAGATGATGGGTACATAGGTGTTCATTCTACTTTTGGGTATATTTGAAGCTCACCAAATAAAAATGTGGGTTTTTTTAAATGTCATCTTTTTCAGACAATTACAAATAGCCCACGCCTACGGATCATTATAGCATTTCAGTGTTTACAGATAATTTCAAAATGGTCCATTACGCATCTAGGTTTATAAACACCTAATGTGGGGATATGGGCCAAACACTCAGCTCTAGATACAAATGGGTCATCTTTGTCACACAAGTCAATTTTTCCCCTAGATCTCTGTAATATGCATTGCATACTTGTCTTAATGGAAGAAACAATTACCCGGGCACTGTGTCCAACTGCATAGTGTTATCTTTTAATTAACCTGTGTAGCCTTTTTTACTTAACCTAGTTTGAAAACTGACAGTCACTTGGGCTGTCTAAATAATGGCTCACTGCTGCTCCTTTATTGGGTCTCTTCAAGCAAAACAATAGTTCCCTGTATACAGTCCAGCTCTGCAGACCTGGGGATACTTTCTATTCTGCTATGACACTTGTCACATATGTCAGTACAGCAACCTGCCTTGCTAATCTGACTGCTTAGAATTGTTTCAATATATGAAATTCAGATCGATCCAGATCGATCCAGTATGTCGTCTTCTCTCAGTGTTTCTGTGTATAGCGTACTCTGACCTCTACCTGGGGGTGCCTGGGTGGCTCCGTTGGTTAAGTGTCCAACTCTTGGTTTCGGCTCTGGTCATGATCTCACAGTTCATGAGTTCGAGCCCCGCATCAGTCTCTACACTGACAGCACGGAGCCTGCTTGGGATTCTGTCTCCCAGTCTCTCTCTACTGCTCCCCTGCTGGCTCTCCATCTCTATCTCAAAATAAATAAAAATAAACTTTAAAAAAAATTTAAAAAACAAAACTCTCCCACCAACTCACAATGTCCAGTGTTATGAGTATGGGAGGCAGCTCACATACTCTGCCCAAGGGTTAAATGAAAAGTACCTTATTTCTGGGCAGAACTTGATCAGTATGAAATCAATTCTCTACAAATGTGCATGCTCTAGGACCCACCTCTGCCATATCTAGGAATTTATCCTAAGGAAGCAACTGGACAGATGCACAAAGATTCACGTGTAAGGATATTCGAGGCATGGCATTATTTCCTTAATAAGTAGTCGGAAAAAGCTTAACAGTCCAGCAATATGAGATTGGTTTGATGAAACTATCTGCAGACATCACAAATGTGGATGTAAATACTGTTAGGGTAAATCCTGTTAGCAAATAGCAGGTGACTCAGAAATATGCACAGTAGAGAAATATATGAAGCCTAGCGTGAAGAACGTTTTACCTACATAGATATGCATGTGTGTGTCAAATCTGCATGTATGTGTTTGAGGGAGTACTGGGGATATTCACAACTACATCTGACTTGATAAATATTATGGTTTCCTTCAAGTGATTTCTTTTCACTTCTCTGGATCTTCAGGTATTTCTACAGTGAATGTAGTACCTACATAAGAAATTTTAGAAGAAACAAAAATAACAGACAAAACCTATTCTGTCTAAATGTGTTTCAAGTGTTGAGATAAAAGGAAAATGAAAAAAACCTAGGGAAGATGTATAAAACCTTTTAGGAGCATTGTTTCGATAGAGAAAAGCCTTTCAGTATTAATTATTGAATAGAAATAATGGAAAAGGTAACAGGTAAAGGAGTAGAGAACAGGTCAGAGTCGGTCTGCAACTGGTAACAATATCCCAACTTGAGGCTGGGAGTTCTGAGGTGTGGGCCCCACACCAGTGAGATTCTGTAGCAGGTGTCCCCTCCCCGTTTGGGAGTGCCAGAGCTTTGTGACATTGCTGTCTTGTGCCAGGCATTATTCTCCAATCCTTAGAGCCACCTCTGAAGGTAGGCCTGCCTATCTGTTCGACACTTTGTCCAATGTCAGAGCCAGATCCTTGAGCTGAGGTTATGAGCCCAGATGTACCCTTTCCTATGAAGACTCTCTACTACAAAGAAAAGAGGGCACCGTGAAAACTGAGAGGCATTGTCACTGTTGTGTTAGAGACTAGGATAGGACCTGGGTAATGCCTGCGTAGAATTCTCCGAAGAGAAATGGGGTCAGGCAGAGTTGGGCAGGCAGCAATGAGAGGACTCTTAGGAACCAGAAGTGAGCTTTTGTGACTGTAAATTATTCAGGCTAGATGTTTACAGCGAGCAGAGTACCTTCAGGCCAATATTAACTTCCATTCCTATTACTATCAGATTAATTGCATTTTGTTGCTTTTTCTAAATACACTACAAATCAGGAAACGTGGAATTCAGCAGTTAGTCATTAAAGTAGCAGTAAATCTGCAACTGTTATCTGATGCTCATCTATAAAATAATGCAAAAATCCAGGATTGGAGGGTTTTTTTGGTATGATAAACAAAAAAATGATACTTATTAATAATAAGTAACTGGGATATTGCTTCTAAGTTGGAAAACGTCTAAAGTGAAAAATTCTTCAGACAGCAAAAGAAATTAGGGCAAACAGACAACTGAGGATTGAACAGACGAGGGTAAATTTGCATTTTTAATAATGAATCCACAGAATACATAGAAACTACAGCTGCAAATACTTCCATTTCAAAGTCGAACAAACTGTAAAACATGTAAGCACTATGTCTGCCAGAATGTTCGTGTACAAAGACGAGACAGAGTTACAGGGGATTTAGTATTATCTCATAAATATCAAATAGTAAAGTACTAAAAATCATATTTCCTAGGTACTTCAGAGACTATATAAAAATATACACATATATAATAATCTTCAGTTTTCATTGTTCCCCGTGATCTCATGCCTTTACATTTAGCTAATAGCAAGCACTGTTTTACAGCTGATCAATAAGACACAGTTTACATCAAATGACCAGAGAGTTGTCAATTTTTAAAAATCCCAGGCCCTCTTGTGAATTGCTAACTTCAAAGACATGCACTAAGATTATTAAGCAAGTAATGATTGATTTATTACATAACATTAAGAAATGTTTTCTTTGAAGCACAAATTAAAAGGTCACGGATGCCCAGATTTTTCTGCAGGTTGATAGTTAAAATGCAGAATAGATCATATTGCTGGCCATAAAGGACACATGAAGGGGATTTGAAGTAACTCCACTTTCCAGGCAATATTTTAATGAAATGCATCATATTCTGCGGCGGATTAATGAGGCTGTTCTCTATTTTCAAACAATGGGTAGACAATTAAGACCCAATCCTGGGAACAAATTGGGGTCGCTGTTATTTTGTGACGGTATTTAAAATGACCATTGCTGTAGCAACAGGGCATTATTTAACAGAATGGAAAATAACCATTTACATCCAGCAATTCGGCAGAGATATTCAAGAGGAAAAAAAAAGTATGCGGCAGCTGCTGTTCCTAGAAATAAAGCTGACATTTGAGGATGAAAGCAATTTGACCAGCTAAAACCTAAACATGCTTTGTGCCGTGTTCAGAAGTCACACAGAGCGCTGCCAACACACTAAACACTCTCCATAAAGCCAGCGAGCTGTGCAATTTCTCACCCTGGCTTCAAAACACTCAGAGAAGAGATGGGTACAGATCTTTGAAGAAGACGGACTTCAGAATGAACAGAATTAATTAGCCACATGAGTATAAGAAAAACCATACATCAAGTATGCAAAAAGTCATCTACATAGAGAGATTCACTGGGAAAAGTTGATCATCCAGCCAGACTCCAAGTCCAATCCAAGTCCACTCCCAACACCTACGCGTCCTAAATTATCAGCAACGATATTGCTCAGCAGGCTTGCATACAATAGAAACAGACTAATAAAGTATCTATTTTCCCAGTGCGTTGTTCTGGAAAATGAGGATGACATTTCGGTGTCATTCTACAGGTGGCCAATGAGAATACAGTATTTTTCCTGCCTAACCAGTCACATAAAGTCAGGGAGCTTTTCTTATACTTTCGGGAATGGTAATTACATGTTTGCCTAAGTATCTTCTCTGAGGAACATTCTTTTTAATTCTACTTCTTAAAGCTCTGGTCTTTCCTTCCCAAGTT
Source organism: Suricata suricatta (assembly GCF_006229205.1). NCBI lineage: Eukaryota > Metazoa > Chordata > Mammalia > Carnivora > Herpestidae > Suricata > Suricata suricatta. Next base: position 35,194,218 of record NC_043711.1, read on the forward strand.
GCAAAGTTATTTTGCTTGCTATTTTAGATAACTTCTATAATTTAGCTCTGCCCCCCCCCACCACCCAAGAAGTCTATATGGCCAAACTGATGGACTGAAATGATAGATTTAAAGGGTAATTCATTATACTATCAAGATCTCGGCATGCCCGTTGCTGAAAAGACTATTTTGAGCTGTCAGTTCTAAAGCACATATTTTTTCATTGACTGACATGCCAAGGGCTTGATGGAATAATGAATTGTTCCCATTGACATCACCATCTCACACAACCCTGGGCTCCGCAGCGTTCTTCTGGGTGATGGATGACACTGCTGCTCTTTCCCTGGTGTAGAAACCTAGGAGGGTGAGGTCAAGTACAGGGACTTGCCAAAAAAGGGGGTGGGGTTAAGAACAGGATGAGGGTCAGCGGTATCCTAAAGGTCAGCCACAACTGTGGTAGATGCCATACACTTCAGAACTACAAATACACACGAGGTCACATTTCGACATGATTGCACAAAACACCACCCTCCAAGTATTCTGCTTTCTCACTTGGGAAGGGTTTTGTTTTGTTTTTTTTCCTGTGACTTGGAAGCTATTTGTGGCTACTGCATTCAGCTCATAAACTCAACTCCTCTGACTCAGAGACAAGAAAGGCAAAAAGAATGTGCTTTCACTCATATGTAGAATCTAAAAAAAACAAATGAAAAAACAAACAAAAAGCAGACACAGGTTTGTAAATACAGAGAACAAACTCACGGTTGCCAGAGGGGAAGGAGGTGGGGGGATGGGCAAAATGGGTGAAGTGGAGAAGGAGGCCCAGGCTTCCAGTCAGGGAGTGAGAAAGTCACAAGGATCAAGGGCACGGCATAGGGAACAGAGTCAGTGGTGCTGTAACAGGATATGGTGGCAGACGGTAGCTACACCCATGGTGAGCGGAGTATAAGGTATAGAGAAGGTGAGTCACCATGTTGTACACCCGCAACTAATGTAACATGGTGTGCCAACTCTACTCAAAAAAAAAAAAAAATTAAAAGGCAGCTCCCAGATGAAAGGCACAGAGGCACTGTCCCTAGCACGGGTCATATACAAACTCCCAAGTTCACTCTGCTCCTAAAGACACCCTCATCCATCGCGGCATCTCTAGGGCAGCCCAAATTTGCCCAGCACACTGGCCAGGGGCTGAGGGCCTGATGCACAAGATGCTGACTGCTGACTGAAGGTCACCCTCCAGAGCAGCCCTGAAGCACGGAGCACTTCCCACCTGCGCAAAGAACTTATTTCCCTGTATTTAAAAGGCAGGCTTGGCCCTTCATCGGGACAAATCTCTGGCTGCCAATCATTGGTCTCCTCTACCATGTGCCCTGAGCAGAAAACACTGGATTCAGGCACGTCCCACCTCCTCTCCTGAACTGCAATCCGTTGTATTTATTTTATCCAACCTGCACGCCCCCCCAAAAAAACAGCTTTGGTTTCCCCCTTCCCAGTAGTCATCTGCCTACCAGCAAGGGAAAACTCTGAGTCTTAAGTCTCAGCCCCCCCCAAACCTGAAGTTAGCATATGAATGAATCCTTCTCCCCCTCTGGACAAAGACCACAAGCTCTTGTTTAAAAAAACCTGAGGCTAAGGCCTTCCAATCAGAGCCACGCAGTGGCTGCCTTACAAAACTGCACTGTGGTTTACATAAGCGCATATATTTGCATATTTCCACACACCCCTTGCCACTTCACCGCAGCCTTACCGGGTGCAGTGACGACATGGCCTCCGGACTCCTCACTTCCCAGCTGGGCGCGCTGAGGCCAGGAGCAGGCAGGCAGCAGAGGTGCCTCTCTGAGCGATGAGGCTGTCAGCTGATGCTGACAAACCCACTCAGTGAGAAGCCAAGTTCAAGTCCCAGAGCCCTGGGGCCTCTGCCACAGTGGGTAGGTGCTTGGCCACTTGGACGCCCGCTGGCCTTCTCCCCCAGGTTATCTCCCTGCAGGGAGCATTCCAGGGCTGCAGACCTCAGTGGCCGCAGTCCGAGAGCATTTCAGATGCAAGTTGTCACTACCCAAAGGTTTCCCGTGTGCTCAGCACACCTGTCTGTATCTTATTCCTCCTCCTCACCGGCCTCCTCCTCGTCCTCCTCACTTCCCTGCTCTTCTCCCTATTTGTTGAGGCCTCACCTCGTGCAGACACTGTTACCTTCCATTCCCTGGGAGTTACCTTCTCTGACTCCCTTCCCCTTCCATCTGGACCATCGCCCTGGCTACAGCACGTTCCTGCTCTTCAGGGCACTGACCTCTGTGTGACTTAAATACCCTCACCTGATTCACATCAGTCTCCCCTAGTCCCTCCCCGGTGCTTGCCCAGCAAAGTGCCTTACGTGTAAAATGACCTCACAGTAACTTTGAGGTTGGCTTTCAACCTCAGTAGCCCCAACTTACAGATGAGAAAACGGAGACTCTGTGAGTCTAAGTGGCTTGTGTACATTACCCAGGCAGTAAGTGGCAAACTGTAAATTTCACTGTTTACACTGCCTGTCATCACATTTTTTTTAACGCTTATTCATTTTTGAGAGGCAGAGACAGAGTACCAGCAGAGGAGGGGCAGAGAGAGAGGGAGACACAGAGTCCGAAGCAGTCTCCAGCCTCTGAGCGGTCAGAGCCCCACGCAGAGTTGGAACTCACGAGCTAGGAGATCATGACCTAAGCTGAAGTTAAACGCTTAACTGACTGAGCCACCCAGGCGCCCTTCTTTTTGTATTTTTAATGTTTATTTATTTTGAGAGAGAAAGAGCACATGCATGTGTGTGGGAGGAGCAGAAAGAGAGGAAGTGAGAGAATCCCAAGCAGGGATGTAGGGCTCATCTCAAGAACCATGAAATTGTGACCTGAGCTGAAACCAAGAGTTGGATGTTTAACCAACTGAGCCATGCAGGCGCCCCCGTCACCACGGTTCTGCAAAGCCCCTCTAATTTCTTGTGAGACTTCATGTACTCACACCTATAAAATGTCATTACCCTACAGAAGTCCTTCGTGGGTCTCAGGATGTCTCAGTGGGCAAAGCAGACGTTATCCACAGGCTACCACAGGTTCTCTTCCAAGAGACGGCCACGGCCACTGCCCAACTCTGCGTAAATCCAAACTCTGCTATAATGACTTACCACCACGGTGAGCCCTTGGAACAGGACGGTGAGCCCTTGGAACAGGACGCTGTACGCCAGTCACCAGCTAGCCAGGACATCGTGCAGGATTCCTGGCAGATGAGAGCCATTTACTTTCCACCAAGAAAGCAGACTTCTGAATGCTAATCTTGACAGAAGGAGGAGGAGGAAGAGGAAGGAGAATGACAAGAGTGGGACACGTCTTTCCCAGCTGTTGGTCCTTTCCACTAGTGATAAGCAGAGCTATGGAAGGAAGGGCACCCTTTTTGGTGTATTACTTTTATTCCCTTGTCCAGATTTATCACTGGCACCAGCTAGCCGCCACCATAAAATTCATCTTTTCAATAGACCACTATATGAATTGCAAAACCCAGACTATCCAGGAACATATAATCTAGCACAAAGTAAAATGATAGTATTACAAAGCGATTTCCAAAAGGCAATTTATTTGCATAGACCCACCTGACAGGCTGGACCAAGGGTCCATCTCTGCCCGCGCTCTGCTTTGGGGAAGGTGCTGCGAGTCACTCCATCATCACACCTTGCTTTTAATGTCACAAAAACGCAGATGTGGTGACATCCGTGTAAACCAGAGGAGGAAAACGTCCTGGCCCCATTTCCACAGGGTGAGCCATAAACACATGTAAAAGTAACTTGTGTAAATTCTCTCCCTGACATTGCTGAATATCCCCTGCATTTTTAAAAAATGGTGTGTAGACAAGGATGTTTCTCTAGAGGGTTTACGTTTTTCTATCGGTGTAGAACGACTCTTACTGGGAGTCAGGGCTTTGCTGCTTTCCTCCCCATTTCCCAGCTGTCTCCAGTGCTGGAAGGGTTGATGTGTGCTTGTTTCCCTAGTTTTTCCTTTTTCCACCTCTGGCTACCACCTTTGGAGCTGGCTTTCAGACGTTGATCCTGGCCTCTCCCCATCTCTCCGGAGGTCAGACCCATATGCGGCTAGTACTTTTAAGAGTTACCTTGAAGTGGCGACCGGGCAGCCACTTTGCTGTGGGGAGCTCCGAGCACCGACAACCCCCACCAGCAGACCTGGAATGTCCTGTGCTGCAGCACAGTGACTCAGATCTGGTGTCATGTACCAGAGAGTCAGTCTGCACTCCCTTTGCATCTCATGTCCAAATATCCCCTACGAATCACTGGGTTGTTTGCTGACCCTTTATCTCGCAGCCTCCTGATTGGACAGACTTTGGCTCAGCTACCGATCCCTGGTCCAATCAACTGTGACCAGGTAGGACAAGTGACTGAACTCACAAACATGGCGCAACTGATCAAAGCACCCTCATCCCCAAAGCCCTGCGTGGCACCCTTTCTCCCGAAGGGCGCTGTGGCCGTAGCAAGTGCGTACAGGTGTCCAAAGAGGGATTCTTGCAATGCTGACCCTCATCCTCCTTGAGAAAAAGATCCAGTGGTCAAATAAATTTGGAACAGTGAAGTATTACACCTTCCTGTTAAGCGATTCACATTGCACCTTAGTGTATCAAAGGCGTGGAGATGCCCTGCAATATATAATTCTACTCAACAAGGCTTCTGGCGGCATTTCCCAAGCAAACCATTTTTTCCTACAACATCATATTGATCCCCAGCGCAAGATACTTGGACAAGCGCTGACTTCGTCCTTATGAACTGTATCGGGTCACAGGCTTTGTCAGTGGTCCCCCAACTCCTGTGCGTCGATACCACCTGAGGACATTTGACTAAAAATAGCCAGTCAACTGTAGCCCTGGAGACTCTGATTCACCAGGTCTGGGGGGAGGCCTGGAAATCAGAATACAAATGCTCCTCAGGTACTAGACCTTTATTTATTTTTAAATTTTTTTTATCATTTATTCATTTTTGAGAGAGAGAGAGAGAGACACAGAGCATGAGCAGGTGAGGGACAGAGAGAGAGGGAGACACAGAATTCGAAGCAGGCTCCAGGCTCTGAGCTGTCGGCACAGAGCCTGATGCTGGGCGTGAACTCACAGACTGCAAGATCACGACCTGAGCCAAAGTCAGATGCTTAACGACTGAGCCACCCAGGTGCCCTGGTACTAGACCTTTAAATAATACTACTTCTGTATGTCATAGCACAGTCATTGCACTTAATATCCTTTGGTGCTAGGGACTAAACAAGTGTGCCTGCATTTTAAAAACTGTATCCTTAAATCTGCTCTGCCTAATAGATACTACCACCAATCTGTAAGTAAGAAAACCGAAGCCCCATGCCGCTAGGCAACAAGCCCACAAACAAGTGCTTCTTGTTGCACGGCTGACACGGCAGGTCTTCTGACTCATGTATCTGAATTCTTTGGTCTGCACGACTTGCCTCTTCCAGGAAGCTACCTTTCTGTTACCGGTCTGTTAGCAGTGCCTATGACGGGTGGGCAGTCAACTAACCACTGTGGAATGAACAAATGCCACGAAGGACCTCCAAGATCTGTCTCAGCAAAAATGTCCCCAAATTCCGCAACTCAAGGTTGTGAAGAATACACGATCCTAAACACTCTGAGCAGCACGTTAGGTCACACCCACATCAAGACTCGATTGCCAACCCTCTGATTTATGCTTTAAGCACTGGTCTTCCATGTCTAGGCTTCAGTGACTTGCCCTCCTTACAATCTGGTTCTGCTCAAATTAAGTTATAACAGCAATTGCATATGTGACAACTCATAAAGCCTTTCTAAGAAAGGAATGATCTCCTAATAAGAATTGAAGAGCTAATGCGCCAGCTATGGATTCTAGAATAGAGCTCGCACTCTGAGTAAATTCCTTGGCCCATCACTGAGAACGCATTCCACTAAACAGCTCCGGTCACTAGACATCATCTTTCCGGGGCCAAATGCTTGTCACCGAGGTTGATTAGGAGTTATTACACAGGACTCAGGTATTGGCCGCAACTAAGAGATTCCACACTTAAATGTGAAACTGTCCATGAAAAATGTCCCACTTTCCCTCAGCTCAGGAATGAAATCGGAGCACCTGGGTGGCTCAGTCGGCTGGGGCTCTGACTGCAGCTCAGGTCTTGATCTTACGGTTCGTGGACTCAAGCCCTGTGTAAGGCTCTGTGCTGACAGCTCAGAGCCAGGAGCCTGCTTCAGATTCTGGGTCTCCCTCTCCCTCTCTACCCCTACCCAACTCGTTCTGTCCCTGTCCCTGTCTGTCTCAAAAATAAATAAACATTAAAAAAAACAAACAAGGAGTGAAACAGATCCATCCATATGCAGAAGCAAGGGCTTACTCTGGCACTCAGGTGTCTGTCATCTATCTATAATGGGATGAAAACGCAAGGCCTCAGGCCACATAGAGATCATTTGGAAGGGCTTGACTGCCACCTCGTGGTCAAAGTATGCATTACCGTCCAAACAAGGGCCAGTGCAGTCTGTGTCTGATCTAAGCTACTTGTTCTACAAGAATGCTCATGACATCTTTTGATATGCCCCAATAAGCTAAAGGAGAAGAAAGGGATTAAAAATGTCTGTCAATAGTCCTTGGTTGGGAATAGGTTGTAATAAACAACCGATTTCTCTAGGCAATAATACCTGAGCTGATTTTTTTAAATGCTTCTAATTTTGAAAAAGCACATATTTTTAAACTCTCTCTCTATTGACTGTTTCAAAGAACATTATTTTGTAATCGCAAGAAAGCACCTAATTCCAGAACTATTTTCTCTATTCTCTATTTCCCCAACTAATTTTTCTCTTCTTCCTTCCCTCCCTCCCTTCCTATTTTCCTTCCTTCATTACCTGTGAACTTGTTTAAATTCCATCATAAAGGAAGCCCAATATCTAATCTATCTGTTACTTCCTAGCTGTGTGGCTTTAAGTTCCTTAACCTTTCTGCTCTCTTTTTAAACATCTAAAGAATGGTTTTGACATTTTTAAAAACTGGAGGGGGATCAACAAATAATAAGATGGGGCAGAAAAGACACATGGTCCACACAGCCTTCTGCAACATGAAGTACACAGCATTCACATCTCCATCTCAGAGTGTTTCCCAGAGAACGCACCATAAGACGTCTCTCCGCAGTTTTCTCCTACCATAATTGCTAGAGTTATCCTGTTCAAGGTGGGATCATTACTCTTGTTTGCAACTTAACAACTCCCCTTTTGTCAGAAACAAAAATGGGAGCCTTGCCATGTGCACCCCAGTCCCAGAACCTCTGTGACTTCATCTCTTACTCTGTCCCTCAATCACTCCAGCTGCACCGGGTTCCTTGCTTCTCCTGAAACCTGCCAGGCACGCTCCTGCCTCAGGGCCTTTGCATGTACTGTTTTGGCTCCCTGGAATGCTCTTCGCCCAGTCTTCTCCCGGCATTGCTTCCCTGGCACCTACTCCAAATCCTGAGGCCTTTCTTGACCCTCCGCGTAAGTGCGCCAGACTCCACCTCACCCCAAGAAGCTGCATCCCTGGCTCCTGCTTTAGTGTCTCCATAGTGCTTATCAGCATCTGGCACACAGTGTATTTCACTTATTTATATTGTTGACTCTCTGTCTCCTCCACCAGGATGCAAGCCCCATGAAGGCAAGGACACTTTTCTCTTCTTTCCCCAGAACCTAAAATAGTAACTGGTGCATGGTAGTTACTCAATATGCGTTGAACAAGCAAAGCGAGTGAAAGAATGGAAGACGATAGATGTGGAACCAGAGGTTCTGTGATTTTTAGGGAAGTCCTTTCCCTTCAACAGCATCTGGTTTTCCTCACGTGAGAAATGAGAACAATAATTCTTATGTCATTTTTGTCAAAGTTATGCAATACAATGCTTGTGAAAGCATCATATAATCAACTGCAAAATAAAGGTAAAGCATAATTTTTGCTTAAACTGAATTCCTTATCAATGAGCAGTAGCTTATCTTCATAATCTAGAGCCACCAGATTGCCAAAAACTAACTGTGTAGCATTAAGACGCAGAAAACCTTGAAAATTGTTCTGGTATTCAAATAAAATATAAAAAGATTTATTTCAAAGCCATAACCAAAATGTACAAACAATGAAATAAATGCATCCCTTTTCAATACTTAATTTTAAAAAGCACTCTTTACATTTAAATGTATAACCATTTGAAGATCTTTTGCTCCATTATAAAATGTCTGATAAAAGTTATTCCGTTAAAGTATCAAATGTACTCATATTTATATAAAAGCATTCTCTCTATAAATGAAAAGTATTTAAATATAATAGTTGCATTATGAAAATGTCCTCAATTTCTGGAACTCTTGCTGGTGTGTAGAATTACATTTCTACACACTTCTTAAAATGAGGTAAGATCAATGTTGACATTTTTGCAGATACTTTTTTCAGATGTTTACACCGCTCTGAAGAAAAGTGCAATGCTGCCTTTAAATTTCTTTTCGAGTGAAAAGAATAGTGACTCCATCCTGCACAAAGCACAGCCACTCCACTCACTTAAATATTCATGTGTTGTAATTCTTTTCACACAAACATCGGAACTAAAGGTATTACTACAGCCATTCACTACTTTCTTTACAGAGATTTTAATAAATATCCCTAAACTCCAGAAGACTGTTCATAACCCTTTAAAGCAGGGCCAGCAAACTTGTTTTGTAAAGGTCCATATAAAAATATTTTGGGTTTCTCAAGTTACTATTCTGTTGCATACTTTTTTTTATAATGCAAAATGTTTTTTATTAAATCTTCAGCCCTGATGATCCTCTGTTTTAAAAAATAGACATCGCTCATCTCTAAATTAGATTTCTCAAGTGTTAATAAAATGTAAACTTCACATATTGGAGTAAATTAAATCCATGGTTTCCGACCCCTGAATTGAAAGTTCATCAACAGGAAGAAATTAATCCCAGAGTGGGAGTGCATTTCAGATATTCTTTTTAATCAATGTCACTTTTCTTATGGGCTGCCTTTTCATTTCGAAATGGAGAATTCACATGTGTCTTTACTTTTCCTTGGTCTTTATTTTTCACAGGGAAAAAGTCTCTGCAGGGAGCTAATCTGGAGTCTGCAAACTCCGGGGGTAACACTCGCGGGCAAAAGGAGGGAGAAGCATCAGGCAGGTCATGAGCACCTGCACCGTGGGAACCGCCAGGTGACACAGAAACACAGCCTAAATGCTCTCCGGGCCGAGAAGAAAGCAGTGGAAACCACCTAGAAGGTATCCAAAGCAGTCCTAATGGACAATCTATTCTGTTTTTATCCCATGTAGCTGTTGCATTTGGGGAAAACATGATTTGTATGTGAAGTATGTGAATATAAATTAATGCAACAGCAGAGTTTATTGAGGTTCTTGGTGCATACACATCACCTGGAGTTCACTAAGAACGTAGAGCAGAGAATTCTGTGGGAGATAGTTTGGATTCTGAAAGTGTAAAACAGACCTGGTTAGAACATGGTTTGATCCCTGACAGGGAGAGGGCTACCTAGAGCCTGGTACTGAGAATCCTAACACCGTGTGTGTGTGTGTGTGTGTGTGTGTGTGTGTGTGTGTGTGTGATGTTGTTTTCCTTTCCTACCACAAAGTGTTATGAACAGATTTTGGCAAATAAGAAAAAGCTGCTGTGAATTCACTTAAATATATCACAAACACGGTGGACGCCTCAAGAATTATAATCCTATGGTATTCTGCAAAAACATTTACAAATTCTAAAGCCAAGAAAGTTGAAAACTTTGGTATACCTAAGAAACTCAAATACACTGGCGAGCCCATGCCTTATTTTTGAACTATAAAAAGTAAAGTTTTCAGTGCAAAAATAGTATCTTGATAAATAGCTATGACACAAAAATCACAGGAACAGTTGAAGACTCTAAAACACAGACGTAATATCCTGAAGGCATGATTTGGTCCAGAAAAGGTAATTTGGGGTTAGGAGTTAAGTTGTCTTACTGACTTAACTGTGGCAGTCCGGGTGCTGGAACGTTTAAACAAACAGACTTTTGCAAACAGACTTGGCGCATTTATAGCTCATCATGTTTTTTCTTAAATGGCCACTTCGGGTGTCGTACTACGTGGTCGGCAGCCTGAAGGACAAGGTACATGAACTCTTCTACGTCAAAAGAGTAGTTGGTAAACTTCGGATGTTCCCCAAGGGTTGGGTGATGGCCCTGCAAACACAAACCCAATGAGAGACCTGCAGGTCACTGGGGACGGGGTTTTCCGAGGAGGAACACAATGATTTTACTTTGGCCAAGGCAAATACTTTAATCATGCTCTACCTCAGAAACTGGCAATGTGTTTTTCTTCTTTCAGTACAGAGCCAGACAACACATCTTTCCAGCTCTGTGGGCCATACAGTATCCGTTACAATATTTCAACTCTGCCACTGAAAGGCACAAGCAGCCGAAGACGGCACGTAAGCAGAGGAGCGAGACTGTCCCACTGAAACTTAATTCATAAAAACCGGTGGTGGGCCGGATTTGGCCCTCTGGTCTATGGCTTGCTGATCCCGCCTATATATAATTTAAAAGCTCTTTCTAGGCTCAAATTTCACAAAGTTGTCTTCTCAACCTCAAGATAGGGAGTGATGAATTTCCCCTTTCCCCCAACTTGCAAATATGAAATGCAACTCACTATTTTAGGGAACAGTCTATCTTTGGGGTGAAGTTTAAGGACAGATTTTCATATTAGTTTAGATACTTTAAACCAATTAAAATGAAAAAAAGAGGCGAGTTTTGCCATTGAACTTTACCTTATCCTGAGGAAAGACCTTGTTCTGTCTTCGCCAAGTGAGGTAGTGGACCCCCCTCAGCCTGGCCAGGTCCAAGTAACAGCGCTCATCTCCGCAGTTGTACCTAAGGACACAGGGCACTGGGCGTGAGACCTGCGTCCAGGGCTTTTGCCAAATCAACAAATGTCTGGGGGAATAACACACATCCCAACTATGTTCCTGCAAAAGGTTGTGTAAACAGTACACAAGATGGATGGAGATTATTTCTTACATGTCCTCATAATTCAACTACTTTACCAAATAGGGTCAAGGAATGGAGGGAAATGAAGTCTGTCGAGAGGGCCAGCTGCCTGTGAACTTGGCATTATTTCCTAACACCCAGTCTGCACACAGGGAAGTGGCCTTGGGGGAGAGAACACATCCAAGGACACATAGCTAGGGAAGCAGCAATGGAAACCTGGTCCGCTGAGTAATAAGGCCTGAGCGTTATCAATGGCCTCTTTCCCTCCTTCCTTTCCTTCCTTCTTTCCCTCCCTTTGGGAGAAATGAAGCATTGAGTTGGCATCCATAATTATCCAGCTATTTCTCTAATGTATATGTATTTCAAATATTTTTGCAAGAATGTTGGAAGTTCACAATTTTTTTCTAAATAGTCTCCCATTTAAATACTGAATGAAGTGGTTTTTAGAGTGAAACCATCAGATCCAAGCACTGAGACACAAAGAGAGAAATGGGGAACAGTAACCACTGTTGGCGTGCCCAGAGCTCAAGACGGGCATGGCGGCCACAGCAGAACCACCAAGGGCCGTGTCGCCATCATCACCCACCCAGTTAGAAAAGCACCCCAAGAAAATCGCCGTCACCCGGAGGCTCCGGTTCCCACGGGTGTGGGATCAGTGAGCAGCAGGCAAAACGGTCCACGTGGGTTTTGGAGCTACGCTCTTCATGAGACAAACAGGGGCTTGAACTCTCTTTTCTTAAATGTGGTAGAAAACACTTAACATCATGACCATTTTTAAGTGTACAACTTAGTAGTGTTAAGTGGACTCACACAGTGCAAGCATTCTCCAGAAATTCCCAGTCTTGCAAAACTGAAACATTATTCCATTCAACACGAACGCTTCATTTTTCTCTCCGCCGCAGGCTCCAGTCAACCAGCATCCTACTGTGTGTCTGTGAGTGTCACGACTCTGGGTGCCTCACGTACGTGAAGTCACACAGTACGTGTGCTGTAGTGAGTGGTTTATTCACTTAACATAATGTCCTCAAGGATTATCCACGTTGAAACACGTGACAGGATTCCCTTCTTTTTAAAGTTCAATAAGACTCTATGATAAGCAGATAAACCCATATTTTCCCATTTTGGTTATCCATTCATCCACTGATGGATGTTTCGTGGCCTCCACATCTTGGCTATTATGAATAATGGTGCCCTTTTGCCATAATAATGACACAGAGTGGAGACAGATGGTCACAGTCCAGAGGACACGAGCTTTGAGGAAGTCAGACTCCCATCTCCCACATCACACTGAGACGGAGGGAGAAAGGCGTGTTTGCTTGCTAAGTGTAACGGTGGCTGCAGACTTCACATATTTAGGTCTGTTTTCTCTCTAGATGCCTGTATGATGTGACTTTCCTTTAATGATTAAGTAGTCTGGGTAACTCGGTCAGTTGCGTGTCTGACTTCAGATCAGGTCATGATCTCGAGATCCATGGGTTTGCGCCCTGCCTTGGGCTCTGGGCTAACAGCTCAGAGACTGGAGCCTGCTTCAGATTCTGTGTCTACCTCTCTCTCCCCCTCCCCTGCTCATGCTCTGTCTCTCTCGTTCTCAAAAATAAACACAAAACAAAATTTTTAACAAATATTCCGCCTTTTGAAGCTCTGAATGACAGTCTCAGCATGCATAAAAAGCATTATTTGTGGCTTCAATGTAAAAGTGTCTCCAAACACTTACAGTTCAAATACAGCGGCCCAGTCTGGAAGGAACAGTAAATGGGTAAGACCAGCTCCGTGCATTCCAATAAATATGTCCGTGTTATGACTGATCCTCAACTGATCTAAAAACCCAAGTTCCCTGTGAACATACAGAAGAAAAGACAGACGGGGAGAAGAGAGAAACTGTTGAGTTAGCTCATGACTCATGGTAACAGTATTCATACCAGCACCTTTCCCAATTTAAATCACATTCCACTACGGCTTTTTGCCAAGTTCAAACCTCCTCCAATAATTAATAACTTAATTATTGAATAATTTAATATTGTTTTCTAAGTAAGCTCACCTTTAAAAAATACTTAAATGTATTTATTTTATTTTTAAAAATATTTTATTTTTAAGTAATCTCAACACAATGTGGGGCTCAAACTCATAATCCTGAGATCAAAATCCATAAGCTCTACCCACTCAGCCAGCCAGAGACCCTCGTGCCTATCTTAGGAGGAAACTTTTAGAGCTGTTCAAAGTGAAAAACCAGGAATGCATGACAAAAAAAACCCTGTAAAGACAGAGATAATCAAATGAAGAAGTTTCAAAACTAGGTAAGACTATTGCAAGTCAAGGCTCTGAGCCTAAGGCCTGCTCTTTCTTCATGGAGAAAGGAAATTAGCAGGCACTACAGAGATGTTATGATATCTTAGCATCAGACTGAAAACTAGTTCCTCAAAATAACAAGAGGATTTTGTCTTAGTAAATTCCTCTTGTGAGACTAGAGTTTATTCAACGCCATCTGGGCATACCTGAAATGATCTCAGATACCGAGAGGGCATCGTCCTGCCTTTGCAGCAGACCAATCCACAAACTTTATGCACATCAAGATCATACAAGTGTCCTCAAGACCTTCAAAGATGTGCAGACTCTGAACTGAAAGTCGTGCCAATGAACTCCACTGAAATAAGGCTGGAGTAAGTATAACACTCGGAACATACGATGGGATTAGACCTCCTATTCTCTTCTTACCCAAAGTAAAAAAAAAAATTACCGAGATTCATTTTGGATTTAAGAAGAGAGTGTGAAACGCGAGGGTCTCCTCTTTAAAGAGCTTCCTCTCGAAGTGAACAAGAACCCCACGTTCCACACAGAGGAAGACAAGGGCCCCATGCGTGTGCCTCACACGAGGTACACATGCCTCCATTTCTTAAGGAATGCCAACTGATGCCACAAGAAGGGTGGCTAGTTGCCCAGGTAGAAATAACCCTGGAGTCACCAGCTGCGGAAAATGTATGAGGGTAAGGGGGCAGAGCTCCATCTACGACGTTAGTCCCACGTCCCCCAGACTGGCGATGTCTGGATTCATTGTCTCTCCTCCTTCATCCAGGAAACCATATGTATCCTTAAAAGCCAGTCAGTCAACAACAGAGCCTCCCAGTTCTTTCAGCCTGATGTCGGACCCTCTTCTTCCTTTCCGTGGCAATGATGGTAGTCACCATTGCTTGGTGTAATCTGTACAACAGTCTTAGTTTTGCCAACTTCAGAAGACCATTGGGAGAGAGAGAGGACATAAACCAAGTGAAGCATAATAGTGTCAACAAATCGTAGCTGTTCTTGAGATTGTTATTTATTCGTATTCATTGTCTATGGCCCTGAAGACAAGAGGCATGCCAGCCTCCACATCTGGATTCCTACTTCAAAGGCTGTGACCAGCTCATGGCAGACACGCGGTAAAGATGTATTGTATCAATGAGTGCATGCGTGATGAATAAGGTACAGAACTCCCATGCTAAGTTCTTTTTTTTTTTTTTAAGTAGGCTCCACAGAGCTTGAGCTCAACAGCCCTGAAGTCAAGAGTCACGTGCTCTACCGACAGAGCTGGAGAGATCCTGGCAATAATTGTGAGGCATATTCTGTCTTTCTAAGCCTTTTACTTAGGTTGGAATTTTAAAAGAAGTATGAATACTTTTTAATATTTTTAGAAACCCTGTATTATTCTTTGACCCTCAAATTATTCCCATATAACTAATTTTAGGTTAAGAGTTGAAATGTGGTGACTAACAGGACAAATTAGGCCAGTAACATTTTGAAAATTCAGTATTAGATGCCAACATTTAAAAATTCAGAAATTTCGGGCGCCTGGGTGGCTCAGTCGGTTAAGCATCCAACTTCAGCTCAGGTCATGATCTCGCAGTTCGTGGGTTCAAGCCTCGCATTGGGCTCTGTGCCGACAGCTCAGAGCCTGGAGTCTGTCTTCAGATTCTGTGTCTCCGTCTCTCTCTGACTCTTTCCTGCTCACGCTGTCTCTCTCTGTCTCTCAAAAATATAAAAGGCATTAAAAAAATTTTTTAAAAAAATTCAGAAATTTCAGGGGCACCTGGGTGGCTCAACAGGTTAAGCATCCAACTTTGGCTCAGGTCATGATCTCACAGTTTGTGCGTTCAAGCATTGTGTCAGGCTCTGTGCTGACAGCTTGGAGCCTGGAGCCTGCTTCGGATTCTGTGTCTCCCTCTCTCTCTGGCCCTCCCCTGTGCATGCTCTCTCTCCCTCTCTCAAAAATAAGCGTTTATAATAGTAATTAATAAAAATCAAAAATTTCAAATGAAAATCTGGATTCCTCACTCCTCTTGAGATGGGGTTGAAACATTTGGCCCCACAGAGCTGAAGAGCGACAGACTCTGCCAGAGGCCCTCACCTGCCCTGGGGCCATCCCCTGCCCACGACACTCCCTGAGGCTTCTGCCTGTCCCTCCCTGGTCTACCAGCACCAACAGTTACCATTCAAAAAATGCTTTTGATCTCTCATTAACTCAACCAAGCAAAAGATGACAGCATCTGCCCAAGCGTGAGGTGTCACTTACTTATACTTGTAATCCACAATCCGAACCTCAAGTGTAGATACTGTTTTCAGTGCATTTACCAGCTAGGGAAAAAAGAGAAACATTTAGAATTTCTTTTCTTTCTTTCTCTTCTGTTTTATTTTCCTTTGAGTCCTAAAATTTCTTATTTTCATACAAAATCTTTTCAGGTATTACATATCATTCAGGTCTAGTGTTTTGGCCCTTACATGAGTTCAAATGCAGATGTCACCCCTTGGTCACATTACTCTAGGGCCCTAAAATCCCGCTGCACTGGCCTGTCATTAGGGATGAAAGCAGCAAATTCATGACAGCAAAGTAGCACAGAGGCCACTAGGTCTTAGTTGCTACGGTTACTAGCTACTCCTTCACTTTCTCAATGTCTATTTGCTCGGCACCTACCTTGTTCCAGGCTTTATGTGAACCATTTTCTCCCTACCCATTATCTCACTTCAGACAAACCACTTGTGTTTAGGACCTTACCTTCTGAAAACACTAAATTCTTGGCAGAAACATGTTTTCAATACTTCTACACAGAAAGAAACAATTATTCTCTTAGCCAACAGAAAGTAAGAAAGTACGATTAATCTATTATCAGAAACACAGCCATGATTTCCTGAGTCCCTCACAATTAAGCCATCTTAACCGGACACTGTGGGTTGCTGCAGTTCAGGAAGTTTTGCTCGGATATCCTGTTGCCTGTGGTGTGCCCCGTACGACAGGGATGGTAACCAGAGTGTCCCTTCAGCTGTGCGGGCATCGCTCGGTGCTTTGGTGAATGTCGCTTAATCCTCATACAAGTCTCACACCAAGTAAACATTGTTATTATGCCTAATTTTATTAAATATCTTATTTTTTAATGTTTATTAATTTGAGAGAGAGAGAGAGAGTATGTGTGCACGTGAGCATGAGTGAGAGAGAGGGAGAGATGGAGGGAGAGACAGAGGGAGAGAGAGAATGCCAAGCAGGTTCCTCATGGCGCGGGCCCTGATGCAGGGCTCGATCTTATGAACTGTGAGATTATGATGTGAGCTAAAATCAAGAGCTGTATGCTTAACCAACGAGTCACCCAGGCACCGCAAAGATTTTATTTTTGATTAATCTCTACATCCACCATGGGCCTCAAACTTACAACCCTGAGATTAAGTTACATGCTCTACGTCCAAGCCAGCCAGGTGCCTCTGTATGCCTATTTTTAAATGAAACAACACAAGCTTAGAGATATTAACGACCTTTCCCAGAATCTCCAGGCTAGCAAATGGCACTGCTAAAACTAAATCTAGGGCATCTGACCCCAGAACCTGTGTCCTTAACGAGCATCCTGTATTATTAAAAGCATTATTTATTAAATGCAACATATCCAACCAATTTATTAAAAGCAACATATCCAACCAATCCCCTCCCGTGTGTGCAAATGCGGGTGCACGCACACCCACACTGCCCCCCGCCCTCCCCCAGAATGGAAGTTTGTGTCTCTAGACAGCCCTTGAACTCCCGTAAATATGCTGCTTATGTGAAGGAGCTGAAGGAGTGAGGAGAGATTAGAATCCGTTTTTCAGGAGGGAACTAATCCCGGGACATGAGCCCGGGTCCTGTAATAAGATGGGTCCACATAAAACGAATCACTTGTTTCAGAGGACCTCTGGCAAACAGGCTCTTGTTCACAATTTATAGTCACACGTGGAGATGGACAGAACTCTCTGACATGATCATTCCAACCTTGAGGGTGGGCAGGAAGGCAGGAACCAACATCCAATGAGAGCATGGGGAGTTTGAGATCTATTCACAATCAAGGTAGAGTCGAATGTGCTTTCTTCTGTGCTTGGTAGCTGCATTTTCAAGTGATGCCAATCACTGACACAAAAGCGGCCAGTGGGTGCTCTTTGGCTTGGAGTTCAGATCTGAACTGCCAGGTCTCACCTCTGGGCAACACAGTGCGGGCAATCTGTGTGACCGTCTGGGAACACAACCATGGCTGAACCGCAGTACCCACTGGCACCGCCCCTTTCCACTGGCACCGCCCCTTTCCACTGGGCCTCTTCCCAGGGGCTGGATGGATGTGTTCCTTAGCCAGCCTTCCAGACGGACTGGGAGCCAAGGTGTGTCAGCCTCCTTTAACATCTCTGGTTAAGAAGCAGGCTCAGACTCTAACGACCTTGGCTCACCTCTGTCTCCATCATTCTGCTCACTAGCTGCATGATTTTCGCCATGTTTTTTCATCTCTAAGCCTCAGTGTTCTTTTCTAAAACAGAGGATAATAATAAAAGATGTACCTCACAGTGTGCTGGACGCACTGGGGAACATACAGCAATATTCTGGGCACATAATTAGCACTCTATAGATCTGTTACCTAACATGTACTATTGGTCTGCCTGTCCGTGAGGCTTCCATCCATTTGCCCAATATGGCATCACTTGATACATTTTTATTTCCAGGTCTTTAAAACATATACACACTCTCTTTTATTCCACCCATAACTTAAAATCAATGTCTCATTACACCATATGTTCATGTCCTCCATATCCATGTGGATCTCAAGACACTAAATGAATAATTTGATCAGCCAGGTAGGCATCCAAACTAATTTGTGTAAAACATTTTACCCATCCATTTCACCTACCCCCAACCCCTCCTACTAAGTTTTCTCATCTCAATTCCACTGACTTGCTCAAGCTAAAAGCCTGGAGTTCACCCTTGATCCTCAGTGCCTGGCCTGACCGAGCGGGTTCCTACTATTCCGCCAGGAAGTGTCCCAGACCCGATCTCTGAGACAGATCTTAAATCCATTTACTTTGTCATCTCTGCTGTCATCCCCTTCGTCCAAACTAGCTCTGGGGCCACAGTGACAGCTCTGCATGATGCCCCCTGTTCCTACTCTTAACATTCAGGGTGGTTTACAAATAAATGAATGAGCCAGTTCCTGTCTCTGCCTGTGTATTTGTTTCCTATTAGCTGCTACAACAAATCACCACGGACTCCGCAGCTCACAGCAACACAACTGACCCACTCACTGTTGTGTAGAACAGCAGTCACACAGTGACACTGATGGCTGCCCACAGGGCTGTGCTCCTTCTGGGAGCTTTGTTTCCAGCTTCTAGAAGCCATCGCATTCCTTGGCTCAGGGTCTCTTGCTCCATCTTCAAGGCCAGGGATGTGGCATCTCTGGGGGAGAAGGCTTAGAGCCCGTTTGTGATTCATCAGGCCCTGCTGGATAAGCCAGGCTCATCTCTCCATTTTCAGGCCAGCTGATGAGCAACCTTAATTTCGCCTACAAGCTCAGCATCCCTCTGCCACATAACCTAATCTCGTCACAGCTTCTAGGGATTCGGATGGGGACATCTTTTGGAGGGGGCCCATTATTCTGACTACAACACCCTGCCAGAAACCTCCTAGTGGCTCTCCTACACTGGATAGAACCCATCCATCTTGTCTGCCAGGCCTATGGAGTTGAGAGCATATGGGACCTCCCTACCTCCTGCCTGACTTCTCTGACCTCTTCTGAGGTCACCCCTACCTTCCCTGCTGCTCTACAGCTGTGCTGGTGATCTCTCCATTCCTAGAGCCTCTGGAGCCCTGGACATCCCGGACCATCTGCTTCTGCCTGGGAGGCCCTCTCTGTGGCTGGCTTCTTACTGATGAGGCCTCTCCAGACGTCTCGCCTGATTGCTTCCTCTTCTTCTGGCATCTCTGGCCCCTCTACCACATCACCTTGTTTTACTTCCTTTGTGGCACTTATCACTACCTGAAAACACCTTACTTATGGACCTGTTTACCCGGACAGCATAAGCTCCATGAGGGCAGAGAGATCACTTGTCTTGTCCTCTATTATAGCTCCAGGGCCTAGAGCGCAACCCAACACATACCAGGTGCCCAACACATTTTTGTAGAATCAATCACACTACTGTGAGAACATCTTCCAGCCAGGCTGTTATAGGCAAGGGCCCTGCATGGTGATCTTATCTCAGTTAATACAGTTTAAGAGTTATGCTGACAAAATGAAGTGCAAAACGTAAGAGGAGAGTAATTTCCAGGACACACAGACACGAAAAGAATAGAGATCTTTGAAGTGAGTCGGCCCCTGGATGTCACAGTATTGCCACACTCCACCAATCACCTCTAAAAAGATACTCCTGCATTTTTGCCACGAGTTTGTCCAGCGGCAGAATGTCCGGCAATCGAGGGCAGTAAGGCAGGACTCAGAGACAGCACCTGCCTCTGTTTCCACTCTGAGTTGTGGCAAGCAAACGTTTACAAGAAGGCGAAGCTGGTTTGGGCAATGGGTGGTTTGTTGACTCCGAGTCCAATAAATGAACTGGGCATAGCCGTCAAACTTTCCTAGAAGCTAATAGTTTCAATCAAAGCATTTAATGCAGTGTGGAAAAAAAAATTAAGCACATTAGTTACAGGAAGTTAAATTCAGTATGATGGTATTAAAAATGCATACCAGAAACTAACCTCGTTTTGGTTTAGTATTTTCCGGTACTCTGTGCTCCGTGCAAGAATGGTGACTCGGATTTTTCCGTCCTGTAATCAAGAGGAAAAGGCAAAATGATGCTGTATATGCCTGCACAGATGAATGAATACTAGAAGCCAAAATGTGATTTTCACAGAGATGAAACTTAATCAAGATACAAGGAAACTAGAACTTGTTTAGCCTGATTCCTCCAGACTTCCCTCAGGAAATAAAACTGCACCCATTTTACCCACAGAAGACAAAACTTGTTCACTACACTACTATTTGACTGGCTGGGTGGAATTTGTGGCCGAGGATTGTGGCTTAGGTGGGGGTTGGGGTCTTCGAAGAGCAAGGAGATGTAGGGAAAGACAGGAAGAAGGGAATAGAGAAAGCAGCACATTCTTCCACTGTCCCTTAGTTCATCTGTCATAGGTGGTGACGTCTGATTTTGAATCACTCCCGGCAAGAAACTGTTAACCCAGAAGACACTCTCTTCCGCTGATTTCTGTTTCCGCAAAGGTGGCATTGATTTTTACTTCGGGTGAAGTCAGGTCCAAGTCAGAACCTAGAATGTACTCCTTACCTTGGGGCCCTCCTGGGTGATGTTCAGTCTGTGCAGCACGTGCTGGGAAAATGCCCTGAATAACCCCGTGTTTTGACAGCCAGATATCTAACAAAAAACAATAATTCATGTTACAATGAGTAATTTCACATTCCTATTTAAGATGTTCTCAAGTTACAAAGAAATGTCTAACTTAAAATCTATCCAGAATAGGTGGATAAATATGAATATTAACACTTGGTGACGTGCTTACCAAAGGGGTATTATAGAACAGCCCATATCGCATCCGGGGGAGTAGGGAAAAAATAGCTTCTTTAAAACACACCTAGGAAGGAAGGCATCATACAAGGTAAGAGAGCACAATGTGCACACCACCCCAAAACAGTATTTACAGTTACAGAAAATAAATTTTAATTAATCTTTTTGCATTAAAATATTTTGAACAGCAAACTATTTCTTAAGTGAAAATCATAATTTTGGGAAAGCTAAAGGGAAAAGTTTTGTAATGTTACATAGTCAAAAACAATTATTCTAGTTATAAAAAAAGGAAACTACAAAGTCAAAAATCAATGGTAATAGCTAATAGAAACTTATATTAAATATTTGATGAGTGATTCATCTGCAATGACTATTTTTTTGAGACATTTCAGGAAAGTTTCCAGTACCCTTTTGGAATCATAAGTTTTCAAATGTATGACATCATAATCAGTAAATGCTCTCCACGTGTCAGAGAATAGGTCACCATAGCCATAGGAGCTCTGAAAGTGGAAACAAAATCAGTTAGAGCCATGAAAGGATGCAATATGGTTTTTTAAAAATGCAACAAAATACTCAAATAAGCTTGTCAGTGTTAAGAACTAATGATGCTAAACCAGCTCATAAAATCCACATAAGAAAAATGAATTTTCAACTTGGGCCTGAGCAAATACCTAATTTGATGGAATGTCATCAGAAATAATCACCACAGAGGCGCCTGAGTGGCTCAGTCAGTTAAGCATCTGACTTTGGCTCAGGTCATGATCTCACAGTTTGTGAGTCTGAGCCCCACATTGGACTCTGTGCTGACAGCTCAGAGCCTGGAGCCTGCTTTGCATCGTGTGTGTCTCTCTCTGCCCCTCCCCTGCTCATGCTCTGTCTCTCTCACTTCCAAAAATAAAATAAACATTAAAAAAATTTAAAAAAAAGAAGTAATCACCACAGTGATAATCTTAGTTTGCTAAGTTTTTCTTTTTTTTATTAAAAAAATTTTTTTAAGTGTTTATGTATTTTTGAGAGAGACAGAGAGACAGAGACAGAGCATGAACAGGGGAGGGGCAGAGAGAGAGGGAGACACAGAATCCAAAGCAGGCTCTAGGCTCTGAGCTGTCAGCACAGAGCCCTATGCAGAGCTCAAACTCACAGACCACAAGATCATGACCTGAGGCGAAGTCAGCTGTTCAACCAACTGAGCCACCCAGGTGCCCCAACATTTTGTATTTCTACTCTGTCGGTCTTATCTTCACATCTCTGCATAGTAGTTGGTGTGGGTTTTTTCCCCAGTGAATCTTCTATCCAAATCATAGACCTAGACAACACCATTTGTACACAGTAGGATAATTCACTAAGCAAAAACAATTAGAGTAAGTAGAATACACTTTTGAAAAGAAATTTCAAAGCAAGAAAATGCCTTGGAAGTTGTAACATTAAAATATGATGAACATTTTCCTACAAAATGATCTCACTGACCAGAGAGTAACACATGATAATTCTCCATTAACATCAAGAGTAATAATAATTATAATAGCATCTTGCGTATTTCCTACATCTCAGGCATGGTTTTAAGCACTTAAAATTATTAACACCCCACAAACTTAATGAGCTAGGGGATATCATTATCCCCATTTTACAGATGAGGAAACTGAGATACAAATTTAAGTAATTTGCATAAATGGCAGCCTGGTGTGTTTGCAGGGCTGAGATTAAATCCAGTTGGTTTGGTTCCAGATTCCAAGCTTTTAACCTCTGCACACAACTGTCTCTTAGAGGAAAATGGTTCTTTCTAGTACATTTACCAAATGCATTTCATTTTTGCAAAGTAGAAATTAATTACATGCTCCATCAGCCAAAGGAAGGAGATCAATTTCTTTCAAAATGGTATAACTTAGACTGAAAAATTCAGCCAAAGGAAATAAGAACCATGTATTGTAGGTTCACATGCAAAGCCTACAGTTGGTTACACATTATGTTCATGTCTTTTTTATCATTATAGCAATTCTTTCTTCAGATTATGAAATTCTTATGTTGCACATATTTGCTATTTCAAAGTTACTGAGAACCGTTAGATGTAATGATAATAAGGGCCCCTCTCAACACCATCAAAAATATAATGTCCCTATTCTGGCTCAATAATAAATAAAGGGCAATTAAAAGAGTGATTCGAGACAGTTTCTTGAGATAAAATACTTGAGATAAAATATACCTCTGAAAGGAAAATTTAATAGTAAAATATAGCAATCCTGACTGATCCCTTTTCAGGGAAATCATGTATTATTCAGTAACAACCACCTCCAAAAGGTTCTTTTCCACATTCCTCAGCTTCAGGTTATCGGCCATAGGGGCAGGGCTTCTTTCTAGTCTCATGACGAAGAATATTTGGATGTTCTTGAGGAGGCCATAAAATTTCCTCGTGTGTATGTCTCCAATTGAAACATGCACACAACCTATGACTTAGAAAGTCTACTTGTAGGAATATGTCCTCCAGAAAAGCTGGAATGAGTGTATAAAGACACATGCATGTGGGAAGGCTGTTCACCGCATTTCAATAAATAGCAAAAAAAAAATGGCAACACACAAAGTATGATGAGGGGGGCAGGACATAATACACGCATTGACGCAGGTGCTGAATATCCATAGTATCTGCTGAATATCACGTAACCACTAAAACCAAATTAATGACCCTAAAAGTACCCCCTGGGATGCATACCCCTGATATATATGTACAGTACTAAGCCAGCATATGAGAGAGCATATTTTCTGTAAGGATATAATATAAACAAACACACCCTTACATAAAGTTCATTACAGACCCTCACATAGATTTTGTAGAAGATACATTCATATTTGCTAAAGTAAAGTCTTGCACAGGACTCCCACACATGTTAACCACAGTTGGTTACTTTTGAGGAAAATGGAGAAGAGGAAGAAGGGAAGGAGACCTTTTTCTTTTTCTTTCTTTCTTTCTTTTTTTTTTACATCCATATGACTTATTATTTTTTTTAATGTTTATTTTTAGGAGAGAGAGAGTATGCGAGTGGGGCGGGGGGACACAGAAGGGGAGAGAGGACCTAAAGCAGGCTCTGTGGTAACAGCACAGAGCCCAATGTGGGGCTCAAACTCAGGAACTGTGAGATCAGGACCTGAGCCAGAGCCGGATGCTTAACCCCAAAAGAGGGAGGGAACAGCAGGGTGGCAAACCTGCTCAGCTAAACGCATCCTGCCTTTCCTTGCCAGTCATGGTCAGCCTGCCCTGACATCACGTGCCCAGTTAAGTGAGTCACCTGAGACTTCATGGTGGCCATGTATCCCGTCTACACTTGCCAGCAGGTGCAGAGAAGGGGAAGGCTGTAGAAGGTGCTCGGTTTAACTCGGTCCACTTGAGAAAGAAATGGAAAAGCATGCAAACAACTAGATATAAGGAAGCTTCTGGCAAGT
This sequence comes from Suricata suricatta, assembly GCF_006229205.1. NCBI lineage: Eukaryota > Metazoa > Chordata > Mammalia > Carnivora > Herpestidae > Suricata > Suricata suricatta. Next base: position 35,218,462 of record NC_043711.1, read on the forward strand.
GTTCAGAAAACTTTCTATCAACTTAACAGGATGTGCAGGGAACTACAGGGATGGGAGGGGGCACTGTGGTTTCAGGGCACAGGACGGGGGTCTGACTGCCTGGACTGGAACCCTGACTCTACCCTTTGCTGACTGTGCTCTCTTAGAACACCTGTCTGCTGCTCACAGCCTCAGCTTCCTCATCTGTAAACCAAACTCATAAAAACCCTACTCCCCAAAGAGTTCTAAGCATTCAGTGACATACCATAGGGTGTAATTAAGAAAAAAAAAGGCACAACAAGGGGCGCCTTGGTGGCTCAGTCGGGTAAGTGTCCGACATTGGCTCAGGTCATGATCTCACGGTTTGTGAGTTTGAGCCCCACACTGGGATCTGTGCTGACAGCACAGAGCCTGGAGCCTGCTTTGGATTCTGTGTCTTCTTGTCTCTCTGCCCCTCCCCTGCTCATGCTCTGTCTCTCTCTTCTCTCTCAAAACTAAACATTAAAAATAAATAAATAAACAAATAAACAAACAAATGTATGTCAAAAAAATTTAAAAAAAAAAAGCACCACAACCCTGAATTAATTATCAGGGCTTCTAATAGGACTATGGCCTAGAAGCACTGGTAGAAAGAGAAGAGAAAGCAACTGTTGCACCCTTTGCTCACAAAAGCATTTTCAAGAAATGAAACTGTCATGGTAGCAAAACTGTAACGTGAGAAGGAAGCGTAAATACTTGCGAAGAAGAAAATCAAAAGAGAGCATTATTAGCAGGCCAAGAATTATCAACCAATTCTCATCAGACTTCAAATCAAAGTACAAGTCTATGGAGCAGTGATACAGGAACCCTTTCTACGCAGCACCACTCCGAGCCTCATATCTGTGAATAAAACCCATGAGTGAAACCACTTCCACTTCTGCACGAGAACCTGACTTTGGTTAACTGTGTGGCTCTGCTGTCTGGAAATGAAGACGGCAGGGGTCAACTGTGTTTCTAGGTAACATTGCTGGTGATTTAAAAAAAATTTTTTTCAAAATTGTTTTTGAGATAGGAGGCCAACATGGCGGAGAAGTAGGGGGATCCGTACTTCCTGTTTCTCTCAAACAAAAAAGGGCTGAAGCTAAAGGACTCTGAACCCCAAGAGTCTGGGAGAAAAGAAGACAGAGTCTACAAGGAAGAAAACGAGAACGTAGCCGCATAGGTGCGTGACTGCGAACTGGGGGAGATAAAACAGAGGTGTGGAGGGGAGGGATCCCCTCTGCACAGAGACCAAGGGAAGAGAAAGAGCCAGTGGAGAAGCATAGGTCTGTATCTGGACAAGACAAAGACCTCGGACCAGACCCATCATCCCATCTCTAAGTGCAAGGCTTTCTTTCTTTGGACTGGGGCCGGCTGTCCTGTTTGCACGCCTGGGGAGGAGGGGAGTCACATCCAGGTTCGGTGGTACCTCAGGGGCCAGTCCACAGCTGGAGGAACCAGTCCCCTGCCCTGAAGGGCTGCGGCTCTTGGGATTACATTTTGGGCGGCAACATTAACCCAAACGGAGTGGGAGTTTAAAATGCAGCTAAACGTGGGACAGGAGGTGGCTGAGCGAGGCGGCCTGCCTTGTCTGCACCGCAGCACAGTGAGGACGGATCCAAAGGGGTGACTTGGGACACCTGGTCTCTGAAGAAGGGACTGGGGGAGTCGCCATTTTTCTCCCTACAACCACCAAGGTGGGGCCTCAGGAATAAGTCTTCAGGGCCCAAAGCCAGCGTCACTTTGATTCACAAACCAGCCAGAGACCCAGCTAAAAAAGAGAAGTACAGGCCAATATCCCTGATGAATATGGATGGAAAAATCCTCAACAAGATACTAGCAAATCGAATTCAACAGCATAAAAAAAGAATTATTCACCATGATCAAGTGGGATTCATTCCTGGGTTACAGGTCTGGTTCAATATTTGTAAATCAATCGACGTGATACAGCATATTAACAGAAGAAAAGATAAAAACCATATGATCCTGTCAATAGATGCAGAAAAAGCATTTGGCAAAAAACAGCATCCTTTCTTAATAAAGAACCTCGAGAAAGTCAGGATAGAAAGAACTTACTTAAACATCATAAAAGCCATTTATGAAAAGTCCACAGCTAATATCATCCTCAGTGGGGAAAAACTGAGAGCTTTCCCCCTGAGATCAGGAACACGACAGGGGTGTCCACTCTCACCACTGTTGTTTGACAGTGTTGGAAGTCCTAGCATCAGCAATCAGACAACAAAAGGAAATAAAAGGCATCAGAATTGGCAGATAAAGTCAAACTTTCATTTTTCTCAGAAAACATGATACTCTACATGGAAAACCCAAAAGACTCCACCAAAAGTCTGCTAGAACTGATCCATGAATTCAGCAAAGTCGCAGAATACAAAATCACTGTACAGAAATCGGTTGCATTTTTATATACCAATAATGAAGCAACATAAAGAGAAATCAAGAAACTGATCCCATTCACAATTGCACCAAAAACCATAAAATACCTAGGAATAAACCTAACCAAGGATGTAAAAGATACATAGGCTGAAAACATATGAAGGAAATTGAAGAAGATACAAAGAAATAAAAAAACATCCCATGCTCATGGATCGGAAGAATAAATATTGTTAAAATGTCATTATTACCCAAAGCAATCTATACATTCAATGCAATCCCAATAAAAATTGCACCAGCATTCTTCTCAAAGCTAGAACAAGCAATCCTAACATTTGTATGGAACCACAAAAGACCCTGAATAGCCAAAGTAATATTGAAGAGGAAAACCAAAACGGGAAGCATCACAATCTCAGACTTTAGCCTCTACTACAAAGCTGTCATCATCAAGACAGTATGGTGTCGGCACAAAAACAGACACACAGACCACTGGAATAGAATAGAGAACCCAGAACTGGACCCACAAATGTATGGCCAATTAATCTTTGACAAAGCAGGAAAGAAATGGAAAAAAGACAGACTCTTTAACAGGTGGTGCTGGGAGAACTGGACAGCAACATGCAGAAGAATGAAACTAGACCACTTTCGTACACCATACACAGAAGTAGACTCAAAATGGATAATGAACCTGAATGTGAGACAGGAAACCATCAAAACCCTAGAGGAGAAAGCAGGAACAACTTCTTTGACCTCAGTCACAGCAATTTCCTACTTGACACATCTCCAAAGGCAAGGGAATCAAGAGCAAAAATGAACTATTGGGACCTCCTCAAGATAAAAAGCTGAATGGCAAAGGAAACAATCAAACAAAACTAATAGGCAACCAACGGAATGGGGAAAGATAGCTGCAAATAACACATCAGATAAAGAGCTAGTATCCAGAATCTACAAGGAACTCACCAAAGTCCACACCCAAAAAATGAATAATCCAGAAATGAGAAGAAGACATGAACAGACACTTCTCCAAAGAGGACATCCAGATGGCCAACAGACACATGAAACGATGCAAAGCATCACTCATCATCAGGGAAATACAAATCAAAACCACATTGACATACCACCTTCACACTGGTCAGAGTGGCTAAAATGAACAAATCAAGAGACTATAGATGCTGGCGAGGATGTGGAGAAACAGACATCCTGGCACACTGTTGGTGGGAATGCAAACTGGTGCAGCTGCTCTGGAGAACAGGACAAAGATTCCTCAAAAAATTAACAGAACTCTCCTAGGACCCAGCAATAGCACTGCTAGGAATTTACCCAAGGGTACAGGAGTGCTGATGAAAGGAGCACATGTACCCAATGTTTATAGCAGCACTTTCAACAACAGCCAAATCACAGAAGGAGCCTAAATGTCCATCAACTGATGAATGGATCAAGAAGATGTGGTTTATCTATACAATGGAATACTACATGGCAATGAGAAAGAATGAAATCTGGCCATTTGTAGCAATGTGGATGAAACTGAAGGATATTATGCTAAGTGAAATAAGTCACTCAGAGAAAGACAGACATATATTTTCAGTCATATGTGGATCTTGAGAAACCTAACAGCAAACCATGGGGGAGGGGGAAGGGGAGAAAACAGTTATATAGAGCGGGAGAGAGGAAAACCACAACAGACTCTTAAAGACTTAGAAGACACTGAGGGTTGGTGGGGGGTGGGGAGAGGCGAAAGTGAGTGATGGGCATTGAGGAGGGCACTTGTTAGGATGAGCACTGGGTGTTGTATGGAAACCAATTTGACAATAAATTATATTAAAAAATAAATATTAAAAAAAGAATACAAAAGAAAAAATTGTTTTTGAAAGAGAGAGAGAGAGAGAGAGAGAGAGAGAGAGAGAGAGCGCGTGCATGAGCACACATGAGCTGGGGATGGGTAGAGAGAGTCCTAAGCAGGCTCCATGCCCAGCATGGAACCCAATGCAGGGCTAGATCCCACAAACCTGTGATATCCCAACTTGAGCCAAAAGCAAGAATCAGAAGCTCAACCGACTGAGCCCCCCAGGGGCCCCTGTTTGTGATTTTAAAAGACGCTTGATGGGCACATTGATCTGGACTGGAAAGGGCACAATGAGTCTTGGAGTTGGCTGTCTCTTCTGGGGATCCTGGGGCTCTGCCAATGCAGCTGGTGAAGGGCATATTGGCCTCTGGGGGACATGAGGACAGGTGTCTGTACCTGCCTCAGGTGGATCCCTGCCCATTGCTCCTGAGCTGTGTTGTTCAGGCTTCTGGAAGGACTCTTCCTTGAAGATATGCCTGAAGCTGCCCTGCCTGCAAGAGTGTTCTCAACAGACTTGTGCAAAAACAGGGGTCTATGAGCATCTTGTGAGCTGGTATGTCTAGTTGAACGTTAGATGATCTCTTAGTGACAGGCTCTCATGTACATCATAGACCACTTGTCCCATCATTACCACAGTCACAGTCACCACATGGAACACACACACTATGTGCCAGCACATCGTCACATACTGTATCACTCGCTGTATCACTCATCCATGACACTGAGGCAGATAACAGAATTTCCCACTTCACAGCTGAGTGTACGGGGGCACCCTGGAGGTCACCTTGCCAGATGGAAGGGCCGGACAAGGGAAGATGGAGAAGGGAATAAAGATCTTGCTAGAAACAAGCAAATAGCAGGTATAATTCAACACATGTATTTATGTTGATGCCTAAGAGTTGCCCTGGGTAGGGACCTGAAACACACAGCACAATCTGGGATCAAGCAAATAGCAAAGGAAAGCCACAGTTAAGCAAAGGTAGACGGTAATTACAGGAGGCCACGCTGTAAAACAGAGACAAGCTGTCCCCATGTGAGTCGGGTAGGAGGTCACAGATGTTAAGCAAATGACAGTCTGCACATGTCCGTCTCAGAGAAACACTGAGCACAAGTCTCTGGAGCTTCACCTGCCCAGAGGGGGAAGGAAATCTTCCAATGCTTCGTTCCAAAATTCAAAGAACAAAGATATATATATACACGCAAATGTACCTGCCCATATGTACGCATGCATGTAAATGCGCGTGTACACATTCACAGCCATCTGCACAGGTGTGTACATGTGTGTATATTTAAATGTGTATGTGTTAGAAAATTCCATTTCACCACATCAGAGTCACACATTTCTGAGCCAGGCAAAGACAAAGCTGAGGTGGAGAACATGTTCTCACTTACGGTGTCCCACATCACGATGTACACATCCGTACTGAAGGAATTGTTAACGTGCTGAGTAATATAGAGGTTGATAAAATCACAGAAGTGGTGATACATGTTAACACCTGGGATTGGAAAAAAGAAATTGATGTTAATTAACCCCAAAGAGCAAAGGATTAAACAATTTTTATTCCACCCCATCTATTTATAGTGTGATAGATTTTTAGCTGAAAATAATTGGGAGGAAAATGTAAGAGTTTTTCTAAACTCAAAAAAAAAAAATCTGTACTTGGGAAGTCCTCAATTAACTAGTTTGGGTTCAAAAATTCACTTTATAATTATCTATTTAGAAATCAGGAATGCATTTTCCTAAATATACACTAAGAAACAAATGAGTGGTAAATTCCAGGAAAAAAATGGGGTAGAACTATAAAGCCATAAAGAGTAATTTTATTTTTTATGATCACTTATTTTTTGAAGTCAATTAAGCAATAGTATTTATCATAGAAGTATTGACAACAATGGTATTATTAACATTTGGTATTTTTCATTCCTGTCTTTTTTTCCCCTATATAATCACTATTTATAGCATTGCTTCTTGGGAAAATATTAACCAACTATCATTTAAAAGGGCTGAGTGTCTCATGTTCTAATTGAAAGAGCATGAACTTTGGAGTCTGAGGAACCGCTGAATCCCAGCTCAGCCATTCAGGAGCAACGTTTTCAGGAGAGTTGATAAAGTCCCTAAGCTTTAGCTTCTCTAAGAGAAATAGGAAATCCTTCTATTTAGGTGCCAGCTTTGTTTGAAGCAATCCAAAGAAAATGTACCTAAAATAGCCAGCCTCGTGCCTGGCACAGAGTGAAACTGTAGTGAAAACCACCTGGATCCTGCTGGGTCAGATAGGGAGGAAGAGAGTGTGTGTGCAGCCATTTGTAAGTTTGTAAGTCTGTCACTAAAAAGAAACCAAACGTGTGCTCTTTCAACTTAGGTATGCAGGACCCATATCCAAACTGGCAATATGCAGATATAATTGGGATGAAATTCCAAGAACTGACATTCAAAATACGCACTTTGGGGTGCCCGGGTGGCTCAGTCCATTATGTGTGCGACTTCAGCTGAGGTCATAATCTTATGATGCATGGGTTTGAGCCCCATACTGGGCTCTGTGCTGACAGCTCGGAGGCTCTGCTTTGGATTCTGTGTGTCTCTCTCTCTGCCCCTCCCCTGCTTGCATTCTTTCTCTCTCTCAAAACTAAACATTAAAAAAAAATTTTAAATATTGTTTCATTTTTATCATCTATTTTTTTTAAATGTTTTATTTATTTTTGATACAGAGAGAGACAGAGGATGAGAGGGGGAAGGGCAGACAGAGGAGACACAGGACCAGAAGCAGGCTCCAGGCTCTGAGTTAGCTGTCAGCACAGAGCCTGACACGGGGCTCAAACCCACGAACGTGAGATGTGACCTGAGCCGAAGTCGGAGGCTTAACCGACTGAGCCACCCAGGCGCCCCTAAAAAAATTTTTTTAAACATGCACTTGTAAAGAAAAACAGTGACTCTCAAAACCAGAAATCATAAAATATTCTGACTTCATTCCATAGTGAATAATAATGTTGTGTGCTAGAAAATAAGAGTTAAAAATAGTCAGTTTACAGAAGTCAGGTCATTACGCTGTACATCTTAAAGTTATACAGTGCTCTATGTCCATTACATCTCAATAAAACAAAAAAGAAGAGAAAAAATTCTTTTTAGACTGGTATCTTATTTTTTTTAATTTTTTAAACGTTTATTTATTTTTGAGAGAGAGACAGAGTGTGAGCGGGGGAGGGCCAGAGACAGTGGGAGACAGAATATGAAGCAGGTTCCAGGCTCTGAGCTGTGAGCACAGAGCCCAATGTGGGGCCTGAACCCACGGACTCCAAGATCACAAACTGAGACAAAGTCAGACACCCAACTAACTGAGCCACCCAGGCACACCTACACTGGTATCTTAGAGGAATATTTGGAAAGACTCCTTTATGCATTCAGAAGAACTTGGCAAAGAGCATGTTTTCAAATTAATAAGAAAAAGAAGGTTCTATGACAACACATCCTTATGGCCAGGGGAGCACACATGAGCTCTCCATGCATCCTCCAGCAAGTTTGTAACAGGTACTGAGGAACGCAGCACAGACCAGTGCTTGGTATTACAGGGATTTACCAAGGATGGAGAAAACATGGGTCCTGTGCTCAAGAAATGTGCCCCTGAGTGAGCTGTGTTCTGCAGAATGCTCATTCTCTGATGGTAAGAGTCAATGCGGAAAGGGTACTGGGATGAGGGTCTAAGTCAGAAGAAAAAAGTAGAGTCACAGGAACATAGGAAAGAAACAGCCCGGGTCTATGCTAGCCTATTATTCCTACTTTACACATTTTACTGCCTGAGTAGGGGCATCCATTTAACAGCTCATGATTATCCACCTCTTTCATAGGCAGATTACAGAGTTTTCTTTGCCTCTTTTCTTCTTATTTTAAATTTTTTAAAATGTTTTATTTATTTTTGAGAGAGAGAGAGAGAGAGAGTGCGTAAGCACAGGAGAGTCAGAGAGAGAGTCACAGAATCTGAAGACAGGCTCCAGCTTCTGAGCTAGCTGTCAGCAAAGAGCCCGATGCAGGGGTCGAACCCAAAACTGCTAGATCATGACCTGAGCCGAAGTCGGACACTTAACTGACTGAGCCACCCAGGCGTCTTTGCCCCTTTTCAATGTGCATTTTTAAAACATGAGTCAGGATCTCGAACCTAGCATTTTTGCTCTTATTTCCAAAACCTCAACAGGTCTGATTTCTGAATCTAATACTTTGTTAATATAAGAATTACAGCTTCAGAAAACAGAGCACATTAAAAATATAATCAATAAATTACAGTAATTCTGAAATATTTGTGACAGAGGGCTCTCTATATTTCACTGGAAGCCCAGCCCCTCATGCATTTTGCATGGCATAATATTTCACTGGAAGCCCAGCCCCTCATGCATTTTGCATGGCATAATAATCTTTATCTCTTTTAAAGTCTACTTTTCATTTAGAGAGAGAGATAGAAAGGAAGCAGGTGAGGAGCAGAGAGAGAGAGAGAGAGAGAGAGAGACAAAATCCCAAGCAAGGTCCATGCTGTCAGCACAGAGTCCACGCAGGGCTGACCTCACAAACTGTGAGATCATAACCTAAGCAAAGTCAAGAGTCGGACACTTAACTGACTGAGCCACCCATGTCCCCCATGATCTTTATCTCTTATACTAAGACACATAATATAGCACAATCTACCTTTCTCCTCTCCCAGGCAACTGGTTCACAAAGTTAAAGCTGTCCTTACAAGTTGAGAGTCAGAAGCTATAGGTACAAATGGGAAAATAATCCTACCTTTAACTTTCCCCCAATAATATACTGTACTGCTAACTTCCAGAGGAATTTTCAGTTTCCTTCAGTCATGGAATGTGTATGCCCAGATCGCAATATCGTCCCCCAAAACCAGAGACCACCAGGGAGACCGAGTCACGCATGCAAAAGCAAAGGGCATTTATTACGGGCTTAAGTTTGCCGGGCTTAAGCTCAGGATCACAGACTTCACCAGTGCAGTGGATCTGTGCTGAGAGCCCGGGCTTAAGCCCGTAATAAATGCCCTTTGCTTTTGCATGCGTGACTCGGTCTCCCTGGTGG
>NC_043711.1:35227851-35242746 GCF_006229205.1 Suricata suricatta
CACCAGGGAGACCGAGTCACGCATGCAAAAGCAAAGGGCATTTATTACGGGCTTAAGTTTGCCGGGCTTAAGCTCAGGATCACAGACTTCACCAGTGCAGTGGATCTGTGCTGAGAGCCCGGGCTTAAGCCCGTAATAAATGCCCTTTGCTTTTGCATGCGTGACTCGGTCTCCCTGGTGGTCTCTGGTTTTTGGGGACGATATTGCGATCTGGGCATAACAGAAAGGATTTTAGAAAGTTTGCCAGAAGCGGTCAATGGGCATTCCTTTCCTACCCAAAATATATACATGGCCTTTCCTTTTGATTTTTTCTAAGGAAGCACAACACAAATCAAGTGATTGCAGGAAGCAAATGGCATGAATTTAGTTAGAGAAGTTGTCCATACACCTTTTTCTCTCATCTTTTGACTTTGATGGAGTCATCTGATACGAATGTGCAGGTCTTCGCTAACATACCAAAAGTATTATATAATGCCGATATATATGCGAATATGTGAATATAATTCAAACTAGCTCCCTTCTTCAGAGAAGAAAGCAAAAAGCAAACCCTCTACTAAATGTCACACACCCTCCCAGAAAGTCACAGGAAATCACTACATATGCATATCAAAAAAGGAACAAAGCCTCATTCCCCAATTAATAAATAACAGACAGGGGCATCTGGGTGGCTCAGTAGGTTGAGCGTCTGACTTCAGCTCAGGTCATGGTCTCACAGCGTGTGAACTAGAGTTGTGCACCAGGCTGTGTGCTGACAGCTCAGAGCCTGGAGCCTGCTTTGGATTCTCTGTCTCCCTCTCTTTCTGCCCCTCCCCCGCTCAGACTCTTTTTCTCTCTCTCTCTCTCTCTCTCAAAAATAAAAAACATTAAAAACATTTTAAAATAAATAAAAATAGACAAATTTAACTTGTCACCTGCATCCAATTTCATGAAGTAGGTTGGTTTTTCAATAACAACATCACATTTAGCATCTTCTATGGGTCGGAAGGAGAGCTGGGTATAGCTTTGTAGTTCAGCAAACCTGGAAGGAAGAGTTGCGAGATGATTTCAAAGGGATCCTCCTGAACTTCTTGCTGCAATACCGTAACTCAGGACGTGCTCGTTTGGGGGACTTTATTTGTAGAATATGCTCTTACAAAGACAAGCAGAACTTCTCAAACGTACTAACATTTATATAACTTGATATTGATTTTAAGGTTGAGACAAGGAATAAAAATGACAGCCTCATGTACAAGATAAACCAGGAATTTTCCAGACAAAGAAGAAATCTACATATGGCATTAGCTAAATAATCTACCAGTAAAGTGGGAAGATTCAAAAAGCTTCCTGCGATCTTGTGGTAGACTTCTAAGACAGATGGCATTCTAAAAATTATTGAGCACCTCAGAAAGACAGCGGACGTCTAAGCTTTCCATTAGAAAGTAAAGCCTTTTTCTCAGAAAATGTCTTTGTAGATCACATGGCACAGTTTTCTTTCATATAAAAGAAGACAATTACAGAAGTAAAGCCTTTTTCTCAAAAACTATCTTTGTAGATCACATTGGCACAGTTTTCTTTCATATAAAAGACAATCACAGGCAGGTGCCAAGAGATAAATAGAGTTAACAACTAAAGATTGTAACTCTTCATTTTGAGACAACTGGTGTAAAACAAATACCAAATAAATCCTTTTAGAATACAGACGATGCTGAGTTATTGTGATGGTTCCAAAAATATGTTCATAAATTCTGATACTTCTCCCTTCAAGAGGTAGAGACCAACTCCTTCCCCTTAAGTGTGGGCTAGACTTAGTGATTGACTTTTAATGAACAGAATATGGCAGAAATGATGGTATATGACTTCTGAGATTAGGGTATGCAAAGACTGAAGCCACTATCCTAGGGCAGTGCTCAGTCCCTCTCTCTCTTTCTCTGTCTCTCTCTCCCAGAAGCTGGCCGCCATGCTGTGAGTAGCACTAATGGAGAGGTCGGTGTGGCAAAAAGATGACACCAGAAAGAGAGAAAGTGAAACTGGCCACAACATGAGTGAGCCTAAAAGCAAGGTCACCAAGCCGACTGGAGCCTAGGGATGGCTAAGCCCTTGTCAACAGCTGAAATGCAACCTTGTGAGAGATTCTGAGTCAGAACCACCCGACTAAGCTGCCTCCAAACCCTGACCATCAGAAACTTTATGAGAGTGGGGTGCCTGGGTGGCTCAGTCGGTTGGGCGTCCGGCTTCTGGCTTCGGCTCAGGTCATGATCTCACGGTTCGTGGGTTCAAGGCCTGCCTCGGGCTCTGTGCTGACAGCTAGCTCAGAGCCTGGAGGCTGCTTCAGATTCTGTGTCTCCTTCTCTCTCTGACCCTCCCCTGCTCACGCTGTCTCTCTGTCTCTCAAAAATAAAAATATTAAAAAAAAAAAAGAAATTCAATGAGATAATAAAGTGTGTTGTCCTAAGATTTTAAATTTTGGAGTAATTTGTTATCACATAGATAATGAATGAAAATATACTCTAGTGCATATTTTGGAGTAATTTGTTACATGGCAATAAATAACTAATATAAATACACCATGGGGAGCCACCACCAGGTGGAATTAGATATTGAAATGTACTAGGAAATCAAATGACCCACTGCAACTGAGGAACTCCTAATGTAAAACTCCATTGAGTGTTGAAAAGAAACAAGAGGCGGGGTGCCTGGGTGGTTCAGTCAGTTAAGCATCAGCTTTGGCTCAGGTCATGGTCTCACAGTCCCTGGGTTCTATCCCCACATCACGCTCTGGGCTGACAGCTCAGAGCCTGGGGCCTGCTTCAGATTCTGTGTCTCTCTCTCTCTCTCTCAAAATAAAGACCAAAAATTAAAGTAAAATAAATAAATAAAATTAAAAAAAAAAAAAAAAGAAACAAGAGGCTAAGCCCATGTTACCAAATGAAAACTTAATACCTAACTTAATTACACTTTCCACGTATTTAGGAATGGAGTCTTAAGCAGCCAGGTCTGTATCAACAAGACCATCTGCCACAAAGTCTCCCCTTCTCCCACACAAAGATGAAGTGATACGCTCTTTCCTTATCCCTGCCCCCTTCTGGCCTATAAAAGCAGAAGCATTTTGTATAGCTTCCTGGAGCTCTTCACTGTTTGTTAAATGGGATGCTGCCCAATTCTTGAATTGCTGAATAAAGCCAACTAGGATCTTCAAAGTTTTTCAGCTGAATTTTTATTTGTAACCTAAGTTAAGAAAGATATTGCCTTGTAAGCTGTAAAATATGCTACAAATGTGTGGTGGATTATTATCCTGAAGGATATGCTTAGCATGAATGTTTGACCTCAAAAATTAACATTAAATACAACTATCCTATGTGACTTGTGATACTTTAATTTATAATAAGATATATACATATTTGGTCTTTATCCCCATCTCTGGCACAGAGCTCCTAAAGCCCATTGAGGGTCTACGAAACGATGCTCAACATCACTCATCATCAGGGAAACACAAATCAAAACCACACTGAGATACCACCTCACGCCAGAGAGAGTGGCTAAAATGAACAAATCAAGAGACTATAGATGCTGGCGAGGGTGTGGAGAGACGGGCACCCTCCTACACTGTTGGTGGGAATGTAAACTGGTGCAGCCGCTCTGGAAAACAGTGTGGAGGTTCCTCAAAAAACTATCGATAGAACTCCCTTATAACCCAGCAATAGCCCTGCTAGGGATTTACCCAATGGATACAGAGTGCTGATGCATAGGGGCACATGTACCCCAATGTTCATAGCAGCACTGCCAACAATAGCCAAATCATGGAAAGAGCCTAAATGTCCATCACCTGATGAGTAGATCAAGATGTTGTATATATACACAATGGAGTACTACATGGCAATGAGAAAGAATGAAATCTGGCCATTTGTAGGAAAGTGGATGGACCTCGAGGGTGTCATGCTAAGCGAAATAAGTCAGGCAGAGGACAGATACCATATGTTTGCATTCATAGGTCTAACAGGGAAACAGGAGAAACCTAATGGAGGACCAGGAGGAGGGGAAGGGGGAAAAAGAGTTGGGGAGAGAGAGGGACGCAAAACCTGAGAGACTATTGAATACTGAAAACGAACTGAGGGTTGAAGGGGAAGGGGGAGGGGGGAAAAGAGGTGGTGGTGATGGAGGAGGGCACTTAAGGGGAAGAGCACTGGGTGTTGTATGGAAACCAATTTGACAATAAACTATTTAAAAAAAAATAAATAAATAAAATAAATAAATAAATAAATAAAGCCCAATGGAATTTCCAAGAGATAAAAGTCAGAAAGGTGTCTGTTGTTATGCTAATGAGGTACTTTACCACCTCCCTAAGGTTGGGGTTTAGCTGATAGAGGAATCACCAAATCACCCAATCAGAATCACCATCATTAGAGGGTTGGAACTTTCAGTCCCCGCCCCCCCACACCTTAGGGGAATAAAGAGGGGCTGAAGTTTGAATCAACTGTCAATGAATGTCTAGTGATTTCAGCAATCATGTCTATGTAATGGAACCTCCATGAAAGCCTAACAAGAGAGGGCTTGGCTTGGAAGGCTTCCCAGTTGGGGAACACATGGAGATACGGGGACAGTGGGGTGCCTGGAGACAGCACGGGAGCTCTGTGCCCCTTCCCCACACCTTGCCCTATACAACTCTTCCATCTGGGTGTTCCTGAGCTACATCCTTCTAGAATAAACAGGTAGTCTAGTAAGCAAAATATTTCTCAAAGTTACTTGAGCCACTCTACCAAATTAATCTAACCCAGTCTACAGCCGATCCATCAGAAGCACAGGTGACCTCCTAGGCTTGCAACTGGGGTCTAAAATGGGGCGTAGGGACAGTCTTGTGGGACTGAGCCCTTAACCTATGTGGGATCTGATGCTGTCTCTGGGTAGATGGTGTCAGAATTGAGTAGAATTGTAGGACAGCCACCTTTTGTCAGACAATTGCTCAGCATTCTTTGGGATGATAGAACAGTTCTGTATCCTGATTGTGGTAGTGGGTGCAGGCACACAGACATGTGATATAAATTTCATAGCGTTATGCATCCAAAAATAAAAAATAAAAGAGTGCATGCAAGCACTGGTAAATTTCAAATATGTTTACTTATTATTGTACCAGTGTCCATTTCCTGGTTTTGATCATTGTGCTATGGTTATATAAGATGTCATCATTAGAGGAAGCTGGGGTAAGGGTACAATGGGAACTCTGTGCTATGTCTAAACTTCTGGAAGTCCACAATTATTTTAAAATTTTTAAAAAAGGTTCTTTTAGGTACCTTAACTTATTAATTTCTAGAGGTAGTCAATTAGACTGCAGAATTAGCAAAAATGTTTTCGGTGCACCCGGTGGCTCAGTCAATTGAGCATCTGACTCTTGATTTCTGCTCAGGTCATGATCTCATGGTTCCTGGGTTTGAGCCCCACATTGAGCTCTGTGCTGACAGTGCAGAGCCTGCTTGGGATTCTCTCTCTCCCTCTCTCTCTGCCCCTCCCTTGCTCATGCTGGCTCTCTCTTTCTTTCCTTGTCTCTGAAAATAAATAAATAAACTTAAAAAATATGTTTTAAGTCAAAATATGTTCCCCGGTTTATATAAAGTTCAAAAAGCTGATCAGAAGTGTTGAAAATCGGGGTAGAGTTTCCCTACGAAGAAAAGTCTGGGGTCCTGGGGATGGTCTATGTTTCACCAGGGAAACAGCTACACAGCTAGGTTCACTTTTTCAGTGTCCAAAGTGTACCCTCCTCTATATGCTTGTTATGTACTTCAATCGGTGCTTATTTCTTTAAAATATGCGTTCCCCAAACACATGCACAATTACGAAGAGTTAATAAAAACTCATTTTTGAACTGATGTTTTTCTTTGGCAGTCAGTAAATGCTGTATCATACTTCCTAATATTTTATATACATACATTTAATTCAAATATATTCAAATATATTCACTCTGTAGCCATCACCCCCTGGAAGCTCATGCCAAATTCTCTACAAATAAAGTAACATTTTCCACTTAAAAGTCCCTCCCAAGGTCTGCAAGTGCCAGAACTAAAAGTAAATATTTTAGAAACATAAATCTTACCAGGACTGCAGAGGGCTTTTGCGCTGACCTTGAGACATCAACGTAGGAATGTCAAGCGTGCAATGTCCTCCAATTTCGCCGCTCTGGAAAAAGTCTTCCTTAAATCTGGTGGATGACAAAAATTAAGCTGAGTTTGAAAAAATGTGATCAATGCTCAAGCACATGGGATGTAACTCAGGCGGTTTACCAATTTCCAAAATCCATTCCCCATTCGAATTTAACTCATTATAACAATGCTTCAAACATAAACACAAGCGGCTGAATGGTACAGAAACATGATGAGCCCACAGTCCAGCTTCACAATGATCAACCTGTGGCTTGACTGGGCCTCCCATCCTCCACGCATTCCCCAGCCTCATCGCCGTGTTACTATGAAGCAAATCCAAGTCATATCCCTGGACCTGGAGATATTTCAAAATTTCTTTTAGATTTTAACCTCGGCCACCGAAGTACCTGTCATGGTTTCTCTTGATGTTTCTCAAATCGAGATAGAGATTGGCTGCTCTGCAGTACTGAAGGTAACGGGAACAGACCAGACCTGAGTCATTCTGAAATGGGGCGGAGAAAACAGAAAAAAGTAACTCGCGGTATGAGCATCTGGAGGGCACACTCAGCCTTGCTAGACAAGTTGACAGGATATACGTGTTCAGGTTGAAACCCCAGCTTCTGGAAGGCTGCTTCTGTGGACGCCTTGTTCTCCTCTCCCAGCAGGCTCTGGTCAAGCATAGTTTTGCCAGTGTGTACACTTTAGGTTACTAGGAAGAACTCCCAAATGTTCTATTTATACCGTCTCAAACTTTAAGGCCAAGAGTTTTATGTGTGGTTTAGTTGTGCTCTTAAAAAAAAAAAAATCTCAGAGCCATCACTTTCTCATAGCTACGAGAGAAGCATTTTTAGAAGCCAAGCCAAAGAACGCACACGTACGAGACATTAAAAGGAAGGCTGGAAGGGCAGGTTGCCAATTTTAATAAGAGGTGCTTTCTACAGACTATAAAACTTCTCAGAGTCCCTGTCTCAACAGCAATAAGAGGGCAGTGTTTTTTAAATCACGGTCATAAAGAGCTTACGAGTCACCTACCAGAGCCTGCTTTTTTTTTTTTTTTTTTTTAAACCAATCTGGTTTGTGCTGAAATAGGGACAGTTTCAGAAACTGTTACCTGCTCGGGACGTTACTTACAGATTTAAATATTGTTCATTGTTTTCCCATAATTTCCAATGAACACAAGGCCTTAACCTTAACCCAATGTGTTGTTTTGGAATCCACAGTGGCTAAGGGGTCATAGTCTGATTGCACAAAAAGTGTCAGTGTAGCTCTTGTCCAGGAAAGCATTCTACGAACTGCCCTGGAGGAGGTGTGTGAGGTGTGGTGTGGCTCTCCCTTTGCGCCTTCTACCAGAACAGCTGGGCTCCAGCCCAACCAGGAGCAGCACACAAAACGACGCCTGGGGAGGGTGCCCTGCAGCAGTGTGGTTAGAGTCCCGCTCCCTACAATGGCTTCAGGCTCTGTTATGCGCTATCTCCAAAGGTGTGACAGAGCACCCATTCCATTTCTTAATGAAAGTGAATTAAGAACTTTTTTTTTTTTTCTAGATTGCCTGGAGGTAATAGAGACTCTTGAGAGGTCAGAGACATGGCCAGGCTTCAAGAACCCTGGCAGATAGGAGACCTTAATAATAAGTGCTTACAGGGGTACCTGGGTGGCTCAGTTGGTTAAGTGTCTGACGCTTGATCTCATCACAGGTCATGATCTTGTAGTTCGTGAGTTCCAGCCCTGCATCGGGCTCTACGCTGATGGCACGGAGCCTGCTTGGGATTCTGTCTCTTTTTCTCTCGGCCCCTCCCTCATTTGTGCTCTCTCCCTCTCAAAATAAATAAACTTAATAATAATAAAAAGTGCTTACAACGCCATGAACCTTTAAAAACTAACCCTGAGCCCTCTGCTGGAAGCTCAGTCCTGCACTGAGCATTTTTAAAGCAGAATCTCATTTCCTCCCCACCATAAACTATGACATAGGGAAAGCTTGAAAGGAAAAGAAATTGAAACATGGCAAGTTTGGGTGCTCTAAGAATCCAGTTTTGAACCCTGCCCTGTGGAACCTGCTCTTTTCCTGACTACCCAGAACTGTTGGCTGACCCAGGGAGTGTGGGCATGGTTGAAAACACACAGGAAGAGATCTGTATCTGAGTTCTAGACTTGCAGATCTACAAGGGTGGTCCTGGGGAAGTTGCTTAACCTCTCTGAGGACTTTGTTTTCCTCTCTGCTCAAACAGCATCAGTAATTCCTGCCCCGTCTATCTGTTCTAAGGCTTGTGAAAGTCAAGCTAGCTGACATCGAGGAGAGCATTTTGCAAACTGTAAAGTCCTAACCAAACACAGGGCAGTCTGGTAGGGGTGTATCATCTGTCCCGAATGACTTGTGAGGGAATTTGGAAAGAAGCAATTTATCAATTTATCTTCTTCAGTATGTGTTGGGGGGAAAATTCTAAACCTAGTCATATTTTAACTCCTTCAAAATACACCCTGATATATATGTGAAAATGAGGACATAGCTTCCAAATGACACAGAACAACTTGTTTTGGAAAGTTAATAAATAAGCATTAAAAATTAAGAAAAGAAAAGGGGGGGTGCCTGGGTGATTCAGTCAGTTAAGCGTACAACTTCGCCTCAGGTCATGATCTCTCGGTTCATGGGCTTGAGCCCCTTGTTGGGCTCTGTGCTGACAGCTAGCTCAGAGCCTGGAGCCCGCCTCGGATTCTGCATCTCTCCCTCTGCCCTTCCACTGCTTGCACTTTGTGTCTCTCTCTCTCAGAAATAAACAAACATTAAAAATTGAAAAAAAAAAAAAAGAAGCGTTAAATAAAAAGTTAAAGCAGGGCGCCTGGGTGGCTCAGTTGGTTAAGTGTCTGACTGCAGCTCAGGTCATGATCTCACAGTTCCTGGGTTCCCAACCCTCAGTAGGCTCTGTGTTGACAGCTCAGAACCGGGAGCCGGCTTCGTATTCTATGTCTGTCTGTCTGTCTGTCTCTCTCTCTCATCTGTCCCACCCCTACTTCCTCGCATGCTCTCTCTCTCAAAAAATAAACAAACATTAAAAAAAGTTTTTCTTTTAAGTCGAAGCCAATAAATACATGAGAAGGATTCCTCTCACGGAGCCTTGTTTTTACATGACAAGCCAAACACTAAGGAGGATGTGAAAATAAACACGCACCGCTTCCTGAGGCTGGCAGAGCACATGAAGTTCCTCCAGTCGCTCCCCCGCATATCCAAAGTCAGCTTGTTTCCAGAATATGTCCTGGGCTGATTCGAGGGTATCTGTCCTATTCACAATCACAAAGGTTCCGTGATTTTTCTCTTTTTAACTTTTCCGAGCATTGAGTTTCTTTTCTAAAAGTTAATTTGCTAAAAGTTTTGTCACTAATTTTTTAAACTATCATAATCTTCATGTAACTCCTTTGTGACATGAATTACCAAAGTCAGTTATTTACAGACTGACTTTCTTTTACTAACAGAAATTTATTACGTTAAGGGTCATCTAGGACTAAAGAAAATGAGCAAATTACTGTATTTTTTTTACTCCCCTAACCTTGCATGTACTGAAAATACTAATTCTATACTTCACACTCTCCTCCACACTCAAGAGGGAGCCATTACTTTATCTTTTTAGCATTTGTTGGGGGAAAATATTTTCTAGTGATCCATACTGTTTTCTCTCTGGTAGAGGAAAAAAGAGATATTCCTGCACAGAAAGGCAGGAAGATGGGGAGACAAGTCAACCTGAATTCATGACTGTGTAAGCAAATTCATATCTAAAAGAATTACTATCTAAAACCAAAAGAGTTTGGCTGGGAAGTGGGGCAACAGCATACACTGCAGAGAAGGGTGATTTCAAGAGGGGGAGTGGGTGCCTGGGTGGCTCAGTCGTTAAGTGTCCGACTTTGGCTCAGATCATGATCTCACAGTTTGTGAGTTCAAGCCCCACATGAGGCTCTGTGCTGACAGTGAGGAGCCTGCTTGGGATCCTCTGTCTCCCTCTCCTTCTGTGTCTCCCCCACATGCGCTCGCGCTCTCTCAAAAATAAACATTAAAAAAGAGAATTCAAAGAGGAGGAGGATGCCATCTAGAAGCTTACCATCCCACGTCCACGTAGGTGCAAAGAGGGTAGCCAAACCTGAACTCTGGTTTGCAGGACTTCTCATAACCCCAGCAGTATTTTAGATTCTCCAAGTGTTTCTAAAACATAAAATGTGTACATTTAGACTGGTCTCCCTTTTCTGACATGGAGAGCCGACTCTAGCTATTTCTATGAAGAAAACAAATCTTTATAGAACTTTCACTCTTACATTTTAGAATACATATTCATGTAATAAAAATCATTAGAATAATCCTAAGAATGGCAGTCTCAAAGTTCTTAACAGTGGTCTTTAATCACCACTCCCCCAACAGCACGTCTGTGCCCCAACCAAAGTGCAGGCTTTCCCTGCAGTACCAAAGACCACTTGCATTGGAATTTCCTCAAGTAGCTTAATAAAATTGCCTTCCTCAGCGAGCAAAGTGATTCTAAAAGCAGTCCCTAAAGAGTCACAAAATAAAACTTTTATGATCAAAAGAAGGACAGACAAATCAAATGGATCAGCAACTTTACTCATCAATCAAGATGATCAGACGCCACAAGACGGGACAGTTCTGAGGCCCTGGGGGGACCCACAGCTGCCGTTGGCCAGAGTGTAGGCCGCCTGTCTACCCAGCAGCAATGCCGGTCCCGTTCCCAGGCCTGCCTGTCCGTATGCTTCCTGTGGGGGGGGGGGGGGGAAGCGTCTCACAAGGCCCAGCTTTGATCTCTGCGACCTTGTGAGACGTCTAAATGGGCTCCAATCTGAGGCCTTTCCAACAACCTTAACACAGCAGGAAGGCCACAGTAACTGTCATAATTAGGTGGAGAGAGAGGCAGAGGTGTTATTATCGAAATTAAGCGCCAAGAGACCTTCCCAGGCGCAGTTTAAGAAAGAAGACGTGTGAAATTCTTTGGTTACTTTTAACTAGACCTTCTTGCCCATATAAAATCCAATTTACTTTGTTTACGGAGAATACCGATAGTATTGGCTGCCTATTTATTTCATTACTGATTTAGCTTTTAAATTTTATTAGTGATTTCGATTTTAAATCTCACTCTCATGAACAGGATATCATTTTAAGCAAAGTTTAGTCATTTAGCGGCCATAGACAAAACGCAGAGTCTTAACCCTATGTCACAGGAAGTTACCATCAAGTTCAGGTTATAAAACAGAACTAAAACCCTTTTAAAAATAAATAAGAGGAGGAAAAAGAAAAAGCCCTGAATACCTACCTTATAAGGACAATGTGAGTCTTTCTTACAGACCGTGGCAATGTGCCTATTATTGTGCAAAAAGAAGGGAATGTGTTCCTGGGGCAAGCGGATGCTGGCATAGTTAAACAGAGGCTCGCCTGGAATGCCTTCAGCCTTGGGAGAAGCCTCCTCTTGGCCACTCAGCGAAACACCATGAAGCAATACTCCAAGAATAAGCAGCATTAACATAGCAACCTCCGGACCTAGAGATCCAATTGAAAAGGTTTTTGTTAAGGCATATCCTTCAAAGGTCAAAGGGATCAAGAGCTAAACATAATGAATGACACAAGCTTTGCAACATCCCTCTATCTGACAAACATTTATTGTGTCCCGGTTCTGCACCAGGCACCGTGTTAGGAGCCGCCCCGAACAAAACAAGCATCGCCACTGCTCTGTTGGAACTTACAACCCTTTCCAAACTTTTCCAGTAGAGAGTGCCTAGTTTTTGGTTTGTCTGTGGCACTACTCAACAGTACCTTTGCTATGACACAACCACAGCCTATCCTAAAGAACGGGGGTGGCTGTGTTCTAATAAAATTTTATTTGCAAAAATAGGATGACGAACTCAATGTGACCCTAGTCACACATTGCCGATGCCAGAAATAAAGTAGGTAATATGACACACAACACAGCATGATGGTTAAGAACACGACCTTTGAGACTCGACCACTTGGGTTTGAATCCAGCTACAGTTTCCTGGCTGTGTGATTTTGAGCTATTTAACCTCTCTGTGCTGCAGCTTTTCCATCTGTAAAATGGAAATAATAATAAACCTTCCTCATAGGACTGTTGTGACTTAAATATTGGTAAAATGTTTAGATGTACCCAGCACATTAGATGCCATACAGGTGTCTATGAAGTAAATGTTTAGAGCCATGTGGGATGGTCAGGGAAAGAAAGAGGTTGTTAAATAATATTTGAGCTTAAACTTGAATTTTGAGCAGGGAAATCATGCCAGTGAGAGAGAAGAAAAGAAAATGCAACAGCTCTGAGCGTATGTGTATCTGCCAAATAAAAACTAATAATCACAGGGTCCCTGGGTGGCTCATACTGTTGAGTGTTCTGACTCTTGTTTTCAGCTCAGGTCATGATCCCAAGATTGTGGGATTGAGCCCTGCATCAAGCTCCACACTGTGCATGGAGCCTGCTTAACATTTTCTTTCTCTTCCTCTGCCCCTCTGTCCCTCTTGCACTTTCTCTCTAAAATTAAAAAAACAACTAATTATCACAATCATATATGGGTTCATACTTCGTGCCAGGTACTGTTCAAAGTACCAAGGATGCAGCAATGAAGATGTGGCCTAAAACTCCTTACCCATGTGAAGCTTACAGTCTAGCGGGTGTAATAACAAGCGATGATAATAACTAGACAACTCCAGGAGAGAAATCCAGGCAGTCTGTCTCCGAGACTTGCGTCAGCAAGATGAAAAGAGCCAATAACCGTCATGGGACCGTACTGCATGTCTAACTCACCCCACAAGGATTAAATCTCAGAGACTAGAACTCTCCTATGTATCCAGACCAGAACTGTCGCATTTCTTCTTCTCTTTACTGGGATATTTTGCTCTATGAAAAAAAAGCGTGCTCTTCCCACAGAATGATAGGGCCGTATTATACATTAACTACTCCCCAGCCAGATCCCCGGTCACCAGGGCATGTTGGAAAGCCCAGCGGTCAGAATCAGCCTTCGCTGACCATGGGTCACAAAGATGGGACCTTTAGAAACAAATTACTATCCTCAATCCAGCTTCAAGTTCCAAGGCCAAGGCTTCATAACAAAGAGTGTGGAGTGGTAAATGCAGTGGTTTCTTTCGTGGCTCTGAAGAATATATTGTTACCTGTTGTAAAGTGACCTGAATTAATATTTTTAGGTTCGATTTCTATTCAACAGTGAGATGATAGCAATTTACAAAATTTAAAAGTATGTAATAGTAAGAGTGTACTTTCAGAACCACACAGAAGTTTTTGTGATCCTTCAGGTATCTGAAATCTGTCAGAAATGAAACATATTACCTTAAAAGGATGCTAACATAGACCTTATCATTCAGGTGAGATTTTAGATTCAAGGATATATGAAGAAAGAAAATAACGTAGGGGAGCCTGGGTGGCTCACTGGGTAAAGAGTCCGACTTCAGCTCAGGTCATGATCTCATGGTTCGTGAGTTCGAGCCACATTTTGGGCTCTGTGCTGACAGCTGGAACCTGGAGCCTGCTTCAGATTTTGTGTCTCCCTCTCTCTCTGCCCTTTCCCCACTTGTGTTCTCTTTCCCTCTCTCTCTCTCTCTCAAAAATAAACACAAAAATTTTTTAAAAGAAAGAAAACAATGTAGATAACCTCTAAGTGGAAGGCCTAGCATTAAGTGAGACACTAGGTAAGCAAAGGGCTAACTCCTAGGGAGTTTTCTTTTCCCTAATGAACAGGATGCTGCTAAAAGCAAAGTCACAGGTACCATCCTCAACACTAACCTAAACCAGATTCTAATCGTAAGCAGAGAGAGACAGCCTGCTTTACACAGTCATCAACCGCCCCAGGCCAAAGGGACATTTGGTGGATAAAACATTTCCGAGGGGCAAACAATTTTCCTGGTTCTGACCCCCTTCATCCTGCGCCCTGAAACACACTGCTACTTGAACCTTACTCTTTACTACCCCGGGCCTTACCTTTCAAAAGGCACGATGGCTTACTTCTTTTGACTCAACCTTTCCAGTAATGAAGTCATTGTTATGACTAAGTTCTGACCTTCCGCTGTTCAAGTCCGCTGTCCCTGACTGAGCTCTAGCCAACACTAAACCCACGGATCCAGGCAGAAGGAGTAACTTAAGTCATGGGAAAAATCTGAAGTCCCAGACCAGAAACCAGGCTTTTGCAAAGGGCACGTACCCACTTGCATACGCTAGAAGGGGGTGGATGCTGGAGCATGAAAGCACAACCCCGGGGCCTGGCAGACAGCCTGTCCGGTGCTCGGTCGTGTCGCAGGGCCCCCCAGGGATGGGTGCGTGCACTTCTCCAGCAGAGGGAAGCTTTCGCGCTGCGCTCCTTGCCTTCAGCACAATGCAGCTGGCTCCTTCCTCTTCTGTATTCCTGGGCCGGATTTCCTCAGACCTAAAAGGTGGAGTAAGGGGGGGAAAAAAAAAAAAGGAAGAGCATGAAAGAGGATGAGAAGCTCAAGCCCGAGGCTGACAGAGACCACAGTGGGTGAGACAGTGGGCAGTGCCCGGTGCTAGACCTTGGGAAGTCTAAAGAAAACCAGGGAACAAATGAAAAGTTGAACGCATCTCAAGGACTCCTAACCGGCTCACCCTCCACTGGGGCCACAGGTCTCACGGTCGGGACAGGCAGGGGGACAGAATGGGCTTGGCCGCCTGAGACGCCGAGGGGCAGTGCACCAGTTGTGTGCGAGGACGGGAAGCGGCGCGGCGCCCAGCGCGCTTCCGCGGCCACCCCGCCGCGCTCCAACTCCGCACCC
>NC_043711.1:35242846-35261282 GCF_006229205.1 Suricata suricatta
CAGGGAGGGCTGGGGCGCGGTCCGCCTCCCCCGCGCTTCCGGGCGGAGAGAGCGCGCCTCTGAGCCGGTCCTCGGAGCTGGGCTGGAGCGCGAAGCGGGGTCTCGAGGCTGGACTGGCCCCCGTGGGGGACGGCGACCAGGCGCTTAGAGGACACGGGACACCTGACTCTCGTCGTCGATCTGGTTGCGTATTCCTGACGCGGATGCCTCGTTAGAGAAGTTGCCTTCGCTTTCCAGTGTGAGCGCGAACACAGTTGGCAGTGGCGGGGATTCCAGCCTACTTGCTTCTCTCCGCGCTTAGAGGAACCTCGCCAAGTTCAAATGCTATGCTGTTCTGCGGGGTTGAAGCTTTATCCTTGGATTATTTTATTATTATTTGAATTACTTTACAATTATATTGATTATTTTACCATAATTATTTGAATGCCCGTCTCCCACAGTCTTCAGTCTAGTATCCTATCTCGTGTAGCATAGTAGAGGTGATCATTACGGATTCAACTTTAACTGATTAACTGAAGGTTGATACCGTCAAAATACACTTAACGCTCAGACACATAGAGTTACCATTGTTAATATGATTTTAAGAAACAAGTTTATTTCCAAAAGCTTACATGCTTTTAAAATACTTTTTTTGAAGATACTGTTATGAGAAGTATTACAAATTCCACTAGTAATCTGCTAAATAAGGAATGTTACCTTGATTTCCCCCCAAGTAACAACACCGGGAAAACAGAGGGTATTTGACATGTGCCGGGCATAAGCCTAAAGCACTTTACAGTATCAAGTCATTTACTCTTCATGTAAAAGACTGCCCTTTAAGGGAACTACTGCTCTATAATTTCATACTTTGCCCACCCCCTACCAATAAAGGCAGTAATTTTTAAAAGTGCTGTCTAAACTTGACGCCATCCCATTTTTGTCACATACATAAAATGGAGCTTTCCTGTTAGCTGATTCAAAATGAACTGTAGTCACTTAAAATAATTTTTGTCACTAAGTCAGTCATATGACATATTTACATGTATTATCATTCAGGCTCAGAGGAAACAAGGTATGATAGAGCCTTAAGAACGGAAGATTGAGTCTAACATACTGCAGCAGCTATTTGTAACATAGAATTTCTACTCAAATTATCAGTCTTAAAATTTAATTTTAAACTTTCTCTAAGTGGACATTAAACTCAAATGTCCATTCATGTTGGACTGATTTAATACATTGTGGTATATCCACACAGGTACAACTATGCAGGTGTTAAAAAAAAAAGAAAGAAGAGGGGCGCATGGGTGGCTCAGTCAACTAAGCATCCGACTTCAGCTCAGGTCATGATCTCACGGTGCCTGGGTTCAAGCCTCGCATCGGGCTCTGTGCCCGATGACAGCTCAGAGCCTGGAGCCTGATTCCGATTCTGTATCTCCCTCTTTCTCTGACCCTCCCCTGCTCATGCCGTCCCTCTCTGTCTCTCAAAAACGAGTAAAAAAAACCATTAAAATAAAAATAAAGAGAAATGAGAAATATCTTTATACACTGCAGGGTGTATTGAGTGGGAAAAAATGTGTAATGCTATTATTTATCTAGGAAAGGGGATATGTTATTTTACAAACAGAGTAACATTTAAAATGAGTATCTATAGGGAATATGGGAAAGGGAGAAAGAAAATAACTTCCCCAGATGTACATTATATAGAAGTAGCTTTAGAATCATGTGACTATTTTACATTATGAAACAATATTAAATTTTTAAAAAGTAATCCTTCAAAATTGCAAGTAAAATGAAACCAAATGAATTTAAACACTGCCCGGTTGTGGTGTAGTCACAAGGAAGGAACTATCCCAAGTGACTTTGAGACATAGTTAGTACATCTGGTGGATACACTCTCAGGATTAAAAGAAGTTTAAAATCATAAACTGTTTTCAGGAACCAAATTGTTGGTGGGGCATATTCGTTGGGATGAACCAAACAGGAATAATAAGACAGTATTTGGGAGGGTGAATTCTTTGTCATGTGGTATGGATGTAAGACTAATAAGGTTATATCAAAATCCTAGTTACAGGTAATAATACAAATTAACATACTTTATCATTTAAATCAAATCTCTCCTCCAGCATCCATTGAAAGGGCCTAGAAACAACCAACCCTGTAGCAAGAAGCACCTGTTGTGCCCAGACTGTGATCTCTGCAAACCACTTCTCATTAAAAGGAACATGGGTTCCAAAGAAAAATGGATCATCTTAGATATGGGGCAGGAAATGTACAAGCAGCAGCTGAAAGATCTTACAGGAGGAGGCAGGGAAGTAATTAAAGTTCATGAGGGCCATAAGAACCAATTTACAAAGGCTCCTTTTGGCCAAAGATAGAAGAATTTAAACCATCACTAAAGGTTAACTGTAATTGATTAAATCATCTATAAATATTATACTTAAAAGATCCAACCAATCAACCAAATACATAAGCCAAAGCCTCACTGTTCATCGCTGATGGGAGAAGGGTACCAACGCTTACTGTGAAAACTAGAAAACGAAGTAACAAAACATATTTATCCTAATTTTCCTATGAGTCACGCATGATGCTCGTAACCAAATGGTTGATGAGGCGCTTTTTACAAAAACATTCCATACTTAAATATGATAATTAAATGTCTGAAATTTGCCTCAAAATAGTGTGGATTGAGATGAAGCACACATGAACTATAAATGAAACAAAATGGGCCATGAACTGTTGAACAATGAAAAGTATGTTAATATAGGGTAGATGGAGATTCATAATCTGTTCTCTCACTTGTACAAGTTTGAAATTTTATAGCATAATAGTGCATTATACGTTTATTAAATATGTTTTAAGCTTGCTACACATAGTGACATTTGGATAGCTCTTAGCATCAGCAAAATGCTGAACTATCAGAAATATAGCTGATTGGCTTTCTGATATATCTAGCTGCTTAAACTGTAATTTCAAAGGTTGAAGTTTTAAGTAAAGAAATTGGTTTTACAGAAAAAGTGCAAGACAAAAACCACTGCAGTTAATGGTTCAGAGCATGCTCTCTGGAGCCAAATGGGACAAATTAGAATCCCATAGTTGCCACTTACTTGCCATGTGACCTTAAGCCAGTAAACCATTCTTCATTTTAAAAATGGAAATGGTGATGGTAGTGACTTTAAAGGCTGATCTGAAGATAAAGAGTGCAGGTATACAATCTTTTTTCCAAAATCCTTGGGACCATAGGTGTTCCTGATTTTTTTGGTAAAGAATAGGGTGTGCACACAGTTGACTACTTAACACCTTCAATGTGCCCTGCGTTAACACCCCATAATCTCATGCAGTATTTCTGCAGAAAATGTATGATTACTCACATTGAATGAGATAGAGCCTCTAAACAGCCCCATGTCAGTAACATCAGGCTTTACCACCAAAGCAGATCTGATAATAAACTTATAAAAATACCAATCAGTTTTCAGAGCTTTCTAGACTTTAAAACAGTGAATAAGGGATTATGATCCTATTTCTGTTAATTCTTTCCACAGTAACAAAGTAAGCACTTTGTTTTCCTATAATCAACATGACTGCGGATTTTTGGGCAATTATGTACGTTTTAAAATGAAGACTAATTTCAGGAGACAAATGGGCACGGCACTGCATAAAACTGAAAGGAACACTATGTGTAAAAGCAACAAGAGAACTCAGCATTAAGCCAACAACACCCCTTAATACTAACAAACTTAGTATTAAGTTTGTTAAATTTAGCTTACTTAGGAACAGGGCAGAATGGGGAATAAATTCTGGATAGCACTAACAGCAAATTCTCTGCGCCACATCATGGACCACTTAAGTATTTAATATTAAGAAGGAAAAAACACTTAATTTCCATTCTATCTTATTAAAGGATTTTGATTTGCTAAAGGTAAAATGGATAGATGTTAGAGCAAAAGCTTGTATTTCTAAGGATCAAAACTGCAGAGTTCAAAAGTACAAACTGTATGAACTCAGGGTAACTTATGAAGACAGGACCATTTATTTATCTACTATAATTTCAATACATAACTGTTATAAAGCTTTTAGACTATCCTGACAATATGATTTTTTAAATAACACATCATCCTTAGAATAATTGCAGCAATAAATAAATTCTCAGAATTTTTTCCCAAAAACATATCTTCATTAGAAAAAGTATCCTTAATACTAGTAACATTCTTCACAACATAACTCATAGAAAAGAAAATTTGGGCTTGTCCTCAGTTAACTTAAAAAAAATTTTTTTAAATGTTTTATTTATTTTTGAGACAGAGAGAAACAAAGCATGAGCGGGGAAGGGCAGAGAGAGAGGGAGACACAGAATTGGAAGCAGGCTCCAGGCTCTGAGCTGTCAGTACAGAGCCCAATGCGGGGCTCGAACCCACGAACGTGAGATCATGACCTGAGCCAAAGTCAGAGGTTCAACCGACTAAGCCACCCAGGCGCCCCAAAATTTGGGCTTGTCCTCATTTTAAAGTATGAATTCTAGGGGTACCTAGGTGGCTCAGTCAGCTAAATATCTGACTCTTGGTTTGGCTCAACTTATGATCTCATGGTTCATGAGTTCAAGTCCAAGGTCAGCTCCATGCTGACAACCCTGAGCCTGCTTAGGATTCTGCCTCCCTCTCTCTCTGCCCCTCCCCACTCACTCTGTCTCAAGATAGATAAAAATGAACTTTAAAAAAATGAACTCCAAAGTTATACATTATATTATCTTCATAAAGCAATACTATCTTCAGTCATTGGTATGGACAAGTCTATATTACATTAACAATCAAATACACTATTAATATTTTAAAATCTTTATTAAAATCAGATCCATGCTTAATTACAGTACCTTTCAGTTAGAATTAAAATATTATGTCAATCTGTAGTTTGAATCATACTTTTAGCCCTTTACAAAATATAAAGTTATAGTGTAAAACTGAATGAAATAGGGCAGATTAGATTTTAAAGGAAAATAAAAAATTATGATACACCAGAAAAAATGAATATATACTAGACAAATAGTAAAACAAGATATCTATAGTCACTTTTTCTTTTTGCTTGTGAATATTTTCTAAATATTACAAATCCTATCGTTTGAATATACATCTGAATAAAATTTTCAATTAAGAAATCAAATGCCAATTGAGGGATCATGAGAAAAAAAAACTCACTTAATTAACTCCAAAAACTCATGTTTCCCCAGGTCAGAAGTTATCCATATTTAGAATATCTTAAATCTTAACTCATTATACAGATATATTCAGTACATTTCCATATGCTAAAGATTATACAACTGGAACTTCTCAAAAAAGAGGCAATGGAAAAGAAAGAAATGGTAGTCTTTATTTAGTTTCCCAAGAATTAGAAAAACACCTAGACTGTGTTCAGTTGTCTACAGAGCAACAAGATTCACACCTCTTCTACTTTTTTTATATTTTTGAAATTGTTATTATTTGTATTATCTATTTTCTTTCAAGAATAGAAACATCTGATTGCAAACTATTGCTTAACCATTAAAATATAAACATTACTTTACTAGAATATGGATAGAGAAGTTTTAATGACAAACAGCAAAATACAGCAACAAATATTCTTTAGGTATTCTGCTGCTTAGTGAAGTTTTTCAAGAAACTTATTCACTACACCTTCTCAACTTACAAATGTACTGAGAAATCTAAGTGTTTAATAAATCCGTATGAATATCCATTATTAATTTTTGGATAAAGAACACAGGGTAGTATACAGCCAAAGCTTTAAATAAATGCTTATCATTTTTGAGTTCAATAAATTGAAAACACTTTTAAAATTTTAAGTTGGACTGATTTTATTAATGTAAGAATTAAGAAAAAATGTTTAATATTTTGAAATTGAAAGGAATAGGTTTTATTTCAATCTTTTCTCTACAACTGAAGACTTTATTTTCTCACTAATGAATATTTTAAAACAACTTCATAATTCCTAAGCTGCTAGTTTCAAATGCTTGACAGAATTTTGCAACTTAAGTTTCCTATATTTTCTAACTCTGTACATTTTTTTTATTGCTATCAGTCTTGTCATTCCTTGTCAGCCCCTGAATATTAAAAAAAAAAAAAAATCCAAGCTGACAAAAAGCTATTACACTTTTTACCACTAATATATAGAAAATTAATTTTATGAGTTTGGTTCACACTGAAAGACTATTAGTGCTACAAATCAGAGATCCAGGACAGAAACACTGTCTGGAATACAAAAAGAACAAAAATGAGGTCACTTGAATTGCCCTGAAAAGCATTCCAAATTCTTCAACATGTCTTGCTTGTAACTATACTCCAAAGTTCTAGTGTTTAAAATTAAGCTAAAAATTAAATGAGAGTTTTCATTTCCAAGTAAAGGCAGCTAAATGACTTTCAGTAATAAAATGTATCAAAATATTTCACAAATCTAAAACACAGCCTGGTTAACTTTTAAAAACAAAATGACATTTGGAAGAAAGCATAGCTGTTTTGTAAAGCTTTTCCACACTATTTTTGTGTTTAAGTTTTGAGAAAAAGTTAAATGATAAATTACACAGAATTGCAAAATGCCAAATTTAAATTAACTCCTATAACTTTTCTATTTTTTGTGAATATTCTGTAATATCAAACTTTGATTTTTAATGTGCCAAAAAAAAAACACTACAAGATGTGAAAAATTAATTTTTAAGAGAAAATTATGTTATCACTTTGGATTCATTTCATAGGGAAGTAAAACAATACTTCTTCAAAATCACTTAAATTTCAGATACTATCACAAAATCACTGTAAGTATAATTTTCCCGCTATCCAATCATGCCTGTATAACTAACAGAATAGCTATAGATTGTACCAGAGAGGTAAAATTTGTACCGACTTAATTATAGAATCTGGGTGAAATAATTTCACGGGCCACAAAAATTTTAAAGTTTAAATCATTCACCCTTTAAACTTAGGACAGTGTCAGTGTGACTTCTACTTGAAAAAAAATTAGCTCAAAATTTAATAATTGCACAAGGTTTAGTATTTTTTTCACTAGAAGACTTAAATATCCATTTCCATGTAGTTATTAGGTATGTTGAATAGTGAAAGATTTCAAAGTTTCAGTGTGTTAATATCACTCTTTAAATGTCCTTAATATATACAAACACATATAAATTAGAGACACATTAATTATATATTTACAATACCACATATGAACACTATTCTCTTTCCCTAACTATACTAATATAAGGAAAAGTAGTTGATCTCTGTGCTTTCAGGAAAAAAAAAGGGATGCTTTAAAAAATAAATCTTTAAAGAATAGTTTCAAAAATAAAGTTCAAATATTGCACAAAATAATTTAACTGCAAATATTACTATATACTATAAAACAATTTTTTTCAGTTTTTGAACTCTACAGTAAATTCCACTCTCTAATTCTATAAAAGAATTTATTGGAAGTCTACATTTAGATATTAAATGTTTACATTCAGTTTGATGGGAATGTAGTTTTCAGAAGTTAACTGAGTCTTTGTCTTAAAAGTTCATCTATTTGAGTCTTATACATATTTTTTACATCTTCAAGATCTAATCGAAGTTCTTCTGCCTCTTCTGCTTTCTCTCCATACATCTGCAGAATAGTGTTGTATCTCTGATCCAAATCCTACAAAAAATGTGTGTTCACAATTTTCAAAATATAAAACATCTTTAATATTATATTTTTTGAGTCACCAGTTCACCAGTAAACACATTACAATCTAAATAAAAGTATAGTCATTTCTTAAAAAATTAAACTGATACTCCAATTTAATGGAACGAGTAGCAAGTAAAGGAATTAAAAAAAAGGGAAAAACCCCCAAGCCCGATGGCTATCAGTTTTGCCATCTATGTCCACTATTCTATAATTCTCCCCACATAAAGCTTAATCTGTCTTCTCCCACTAATACACATCTGATCAAATTTTAGTCTTTCTAGTTCATTGTGGTTTAGCTATTAGCTGGCATTTACTCCACAAAAAAAGCTGGAAGAAAATATATTCTCACATACGGCTTAACAGTGACTCCTAATAGCAAATATGCAAACTGCAACGATACATATAACATCAATGAACAAAATACTAATAAGATCTTGTAAAAGTTCTATTATAAATGAGCCTTGGTCAAATAAAATCTAATTATTTTCCTATATTAAGGCTACACATGATTATGAAAAATACTTTGTGGAATGTAACAAGCAAGATTCTTTAAATTTCTTTATTGAAATATTAATAACGGTTTTTAAAGAAATCATTAACTTACACATATGCATTTTATGTAAACAAAAATATGAGATTTAGCACAACTAGATAAAAATATCTTAAACTTGGGGCGCCTGGGTGGCTCAGTTGGTTGAGTATCCAGCTTTGGCTCATGTCATGATCTCATGGTTCATGGGTTCAAGCCCCGTGTTGGACTCTGTGCTGACAGCTAGCTCAGAGCCTGAAGCCTGCTTCAGATTCTGTATCTCCCTCTCTCTCTGACCCTCCCCTGCTCACACTCTCTCTCTCTCTCAAAAATAAATAAAAAACATTAAAAAAATTTTTTTTTCAATCTTAAACTTATCCCTAAGTAAAGAATACTTACTCTTAGCTGAGTTCGAAGTTTGGGTATCTCCTTCACCTTGTCTTCAAGTTCATCATTTTGATTCGTTAATTTAACTAGTTCTTCAGCCATTATTGAGCGTGTTTTTTCTAGACTGCCAATTTCTAGCTGAAAAACATTACCATAAATGTAAATAAATATATATCTTGTCTAACAGTCCCACTAATATAAACATATTCAATATTATTTTTTAAAAAATAGATATATCAACATATAAACATGAGCTAACTCTTTCTTAAGGAAATGTTGGCAAAAATAAGGCTTTCTGCTTTCCTCAGAGGTGACCATTCATAGGGCTTACTATAAAAGAGAAAGAACTAAAGAAAATCCAATCATGTTTGAAATATGCAACTCCTTATTTTTCTCTAGAAATACAACATGGGTTTCAGTTACTCTAAATTACTACAGAAACTCAGAGAAAAACATACTTTAAAGTAGCTCCCACTGTGCAGGTCATATTGACAGAATCTATGATCACTACCAAAGAAGTTACTATGGGCCCTCAGGCATAACACACTGGGCTACCCAAACATAAAAGGTATTAAAATGGGTTTTTTTTCCCAATTCAAAGACTTCTTCTTTAAAGGAGTAATATTTTCAACTAACTAAAAGTATATAATGAGAATAAAAGAGGAAAGATTTAATTCTGAGTGTATCAAGTTTAACACTGAAGTTAGGTACATCTCCCACTACATTAAGTTTTTAAAAAGCAAGAGAAGACAGGAGGGTGCTCCTTCCCTACTCATGATGCTTCCTTTCAGATGGAGCATGTTATTAGACTTCTCATCTCTCTCATATTCTCTATGCCTTTCTCACAAGGGGGAAGCCATTAACCTACATGGTTAAGTTTGGGAAGAATGAAATGACGATGTTCAGATCAGCAACCTCCCTTTTTGTAATGTTTGGGAAAAGGTGCCTGCAAGGAGCTTTCTGCTCTCCTAGATGCTTCCAAGTCTTACCCACAGCCAGTACAGCACATGGGGAGGCCCACTCCAGCCCAGCATTTGCTGTGCTGCGTGGAGTAGATAAGCCTCCCTAATTCCGTCAGTCTGTTAGCAGGGGCATTTGGCTCTCATCCTTGGCTGATTTCTCCAATCTATATCACTGATAATATGTGATACGTTTTAAACTTCCTATGGGACCATTTCACTTTATCTCTCAATTTGCTCAGAACTGAGGTGGAAATGAAGGGTTCTACTTATTTTGTTTACTTATGTAGCACATTTTAATTTTTCCAATACCTGTAAATGAGTAATTTCTCCTTCCCTCAGCTTTAGCTGAGACTGTAGATTTTCAATAATGCTGGATCCCGCTCCCATTCTTACAGCATCATAAAGATTGTTTCCATTTGTTGATAAAGACATTGGTCCAAATGAATGATCATGAGGCTCATCCTATATTAAACAAACCATATATAGTTATTCAGTTATTACAGATTGAGTTCCATTATAAAATTCAAACAAAATGGTGCTGTTAATTCTTGCTTTAAAATGTCTGTAACTTTCTCAAAGACAGAAAATCATCTATAGTTCCTCAGTCCAATCAGCACTCTTACAAAAATATTCAGATGAGTTGCTTATGGAATTTTGATAGCCAAAATGCTACCTGCATATTTCCTTTACTCTCATTTGGTTTATTTATTTTTTTAAGTTGTATTTATTTATTTTGAGTGGGGGAGGGTGAGAGGCGGAGGCAGAGAGACAGAGAAAGCTGGGAGAGAGGCAAAGACAGAGAATCTTAAAGAGGCTCTGCAGTGTCAGTGAGGCGCTCACGTGGGGCTCAAACTCACACACTGGGAGACCATAACCTGAGCCAAAACCAAGAGTTGGACTCTCAACCGAATGAACCATTCAGGTGCCCCACTATCATTCAGTTTAACAACTAGGCACATGTAAGAAATAAAATATCACCTGAGACAGAAAAGATGTCTGCAGTCCTGCCATATCAACTCCACTTACTGAACTTGATCGTGACATTGTGGGAGTGCTAGAAACAGAAAATGGCTTCCGTTCCTTAGGGAGTAAAAAAAAAGAAAAATTCAGATTACATTAAAGAGTAAAATGGTAAATAAAAAGTAAAAAACTTTTCTAGGAAAAATGACAACAAAGACTCCTTGTAATTTCCTCATAAAATGTTACCGATATCTTAAGTCTCAGTAAAGGCACAATACTTTTTAATTTAAAAACTGTAGACAGACTGATCAAATCACCTCAGAACCCATTTATATTACAACATAATTTATTTTTAATGGAACGAGAATGTTTTTGTTCTAGCAAGTCTATGAACTTACTTCTTCATATGATTATACATTATGTATATAACATAACCACCAATTAAACCTAATTCTTTAGAATAAGATTACTAATGATTTTACAAATCACAAATTTTCTGGCTTATCCATTTTATTTTTTTCTAGTGTTTATTTATTTTGAGAGAGAATGCAAGCAGGGAAGGGAAAGAGAAAGGGGGAGAGTAAGAATCCCAAACAGGCTCTGCGTTGTTGGCACGGAGCCCAATGCAGGGCTCAAACTCACAACTGTTAAGATTATGACCCAAGCTGAAATCAGGAGTCAGTTGCTCAACTGACTGAGTCACCCAGGTGCTCCACATTTTATTTTTAATATGTATTTTTAAAATTCCAAATAAATTCAAAAAGTAATTTCCATGTACAAATAGGTAGTTTTAACATAACATGCTATCTATCAAGTATAGCCCAATCCTATACAGGAAACTCATTTTAGGAAAATTACCTTCACTAACCAGAAATAAAGAGAACAAACTAGTTTTATTCCCAAGGTGCCTAGGGACCAAATGAGGTGCATTAGTTTCAGTGAGAGATCACAAAATTCATTTAAAAACGGGCAAGAGGTTCTGTAATTCAAATCCTAGAAATCACAGATCTCTTTGGATAAACTCAAATTACTTTGGATCCACCCTGACAGGCTGTAACATTAGAGTTTATCACTTTACTGATGTTAGACATAAGAAATGGTATTTTATAAAGTATAGCTAAAATTATGTAACAGTGATTAATAACAATGGCTACTAACTGGTTATACCAAAACAAAACAAAAACCAATATTCAATACCTTTTCTTTTACTGCTTCTTGGGTGAAAATTGCTTTCTTCCTTTCTTGTTCAACTTTCATTTTCTCCATTTCTAACTGACTATTCAATAGTGTCTAATGGAGAGAGAGAGAGGTAATTTCTGTGAAGCTAAATCATCAAGAACATAAAGTATACATTTCTATTTGTTTTACTACTAGAGACCAAGTTCCAAAAGTAGTCATATTGCCCATTTCATCATGGCATCTCATTAGTTCATTACCATCCCCAACCATTCTCAGGTGAAAGCCCTAGAAGTGAGCAAACAGTGTTAAATACCTTTTCTTTCCTGGTCTCTTCAAGTGTTCTTACATAGTCATCTTTTAGGCTTTCTAATTCAACCTGGTACCTGGTAAGCCAGAGAGAATTAAACAAAACAAAGGAGATGATAGTACAGACTACTGCAAACTCACAACTTTATTAACTCTTTAACAGTCATTTCTATTACCAGCTTGACTTTCCAACCATATTTTCCAGATGGTGTGGCTTTTACACTCAGAAGCCAAGCTACTACTTTTGTGCATTTTATTCTACTGCTACTCTATGCTAGGATTTAATTTAAAAAGAGACTTTCTAAAAAGTGTTTTGAACACCATCATTCTATAACAGGTTCAGATTCTGCAAAAGCTTGTTAGGGAGTTCTTCGAAAATGTTTATAGAAGGTCAGGTATTTTATTTCATAAATAATTTTTACTTCACCATTTTTTCAAATTAAAATTTCTAAGGAAGAAAGAGAGTAAAACCACACTAATATAACAGCCTTACTAAAAATGCAGAGAAATGGCTTTTATGGCTTATGGTCCCAAAGAAGCCAGACATTTATTCAGAAAGACTGGAACATTGCTAACACCCTTGTAAAATATAAAACTATAAAAATAACTCCAATGAGTGGTCTCCAAACTATTTTGTAGTTACAATTTCCTTTTAAAAACCTGATTAATGAATCCTTTCCCTGGAAAATGCAAATACATACAGAACAGGCCACACAATTTCATGAACCTATGTAAAAAGTTCAGTGAAACCCAAAACCACCTTGCTATAATATTCTATTATTAATGATTCTGACTTTAAACACTTCAACATTTTTTAATGTGCTTTAAAAGGTCACAAAACTACCAAGGATAACACTCAAGCTCACCTACTATTTTCATCCTCCAGTTTTCTTAGCTTATTTTTCTCTGATTCTAGCTGGGCCTGAAACCTACTGTTTTCCTGCCTTAAGAGAGAATTCTGTGACTCCATGGAGGACATCTGAATTTTGTTGGCAAGGAGTTCTTCTGTAGCTGCACGTTCTCTTTCAACTGCTGCAGCCAACAAGGTCTGGGATTCACCTGATTGAAGGATACAAAAGAAAAATCACATATATCCAAAAGGCCATTATATGAAGTAGTCTCTGATTTCAAACAGTTAATGATTCAAGTAGCTATCCTTTAAATCTGCTTATTGCCAAAAGCAGGACTGCCTCCAAGAGACAAAAACCAAATCTTAACTCATATGTGCTTTATTATTTTTTTCCCAAAATATTTTAATTTGTATGTGGAGTCACAGATTTTAAAGGATCAACAAATGGTACTGGAGCAATTGGATATCCACATGCAAAAAGAAAAAAAAGAACCTCAAACTAAACTTCTACCATATATGAAAATTAACTCAAAATGATTCATAAACTTAAGTGTAAAAAACAAAACTGTAAAATGTTAAGGAAAAAAAACACAAGAGAAATCTTCAGCATCTAGGGACAGGCAAAAAATATTTACTTTAGACACCAAAAGCAGAGCCATAAAAAGAACAATGGATAAATTGGACACCTTCAAAATTTAAAATTTTTACTTTTGTGAACAGGATAAAAAGAAAAGCTACAGACTTGGAGGAAAAAATGCACACGACATTACCTAAGTCTAGTGTCTAGAATATATACAAATATGTAAAAAAGTTCCAAAAC
This sequence comes from Suricata suricatta, assembly GCF_006229205.1. NCBI lineage: Eukaryota > Metazoa > Chordata > Mammalia > Carnivora > Herpestidae > Suricata > Suricata suricatta. The sequence continues at coordinate 35,256,499 of NC_043711.1, forward strand.
TGAATAGTGAAAATAAAGACAATCCAGTTAGAAAATGGGCAAGACACGAAAAGTTATTTCGCTGAAGAGGATATAGAAATGAAAAATAAGCACATGAAGGGATATTCAACATTAGTCATTTGGGAATTGAACATGAAAGTCACAGATACCACTACACACCTGTCTGAAGGACTACAAGAACAAACAGGGGCAACACAAGGCAAGGATGTGGAGCAACTAGATTCCTGTCATACCTACAGCCACTTAGGAAAAATAGTTTGGCATTTTTTTTTAAAACTAAACATAGAACTACCCACACAACCCAGTAAGTGAACATTTAGGCATTTAGCCAGAGAAATGAAAACAGGTTCACACTAAAAGCTGGATAAGAATGTTCATAAGAGCTTTGTATGAAAAAATCTAGAATGAGCCCCGATATCCTTCATTAGGTAGATGGTTAAGGAAAATGCGCTATGCACATACCATGGAAACACACTGAGCAATGAAAAGACTAAATCACTGATACAGTAACCCCAACTTGTCACATAGTAATATAACATTTTGAAATTCCATAATTTTACATGGAAGACAGATTAGTGATTGCCAAGATTTGAGACAGGAAAGAAAGGCCACAAGGGTGGCAAAGTGAGGTTCTAAAAGGACAACATAAAGGATCTTTGTGAATTGTTCAACATCTTGAGGGCAAAGATGGGTACAATGTGAACCTACACAAATGATAAACTTGTGCAGAACTTAACACAGACACATACAAATGAGTACCAGTAAAACTGGGAAAATCTCAATAAAATCAGTAAACTGTATCTTGTCAACACCCTCGTTGTGATATTCTACAATAATTTTGCAGTGTTAACATTTGGGGATGTTGGATAAAGCATGCAAGGGACCAACTGTATTATTTCTTATAACTGTATGTGAATCTACAATTATCTCAATAAAAAATTTCAATTAAAGAAAGATTAATGCATATAACTCTTGAGAGTTAACAAAAAATTGCTTTTTCCCTTTCAAAGTAGACTTAATACTATCTCTATTTTTCACTTTATATTGTTACATACTGTATCTGTGCTCTTCTTTTTTTTTTTAATTTGAGAGAGAAAGAGTTAGAGGGAGAGATGGGCTGACAGAGAAAAAAAGAGAATCTTAAGTAGGCTCCAACCTCAGCATAGAACCCGTCAAGGGCTCAATCCCACAACCCTTGGGATCATGATCTGAGCTAAAATCAAGAGTTGGATGCTCAATCAATTGAGCCACCCAGGTGCCCTTCTGTGCTCCTATTAAAAATAGTATTTACTATGTCTGTCCTTTGGCTGTGCCTATATTCCAGCACAATACCACATATCATCGAGGGTATGTAGACTCCAGTTTAAAAACCACAAAAATAACAGCTTGTAGTTTTCATTTATGACAAAATAAATATTTGTTTCAGGAGGTGTCATTTTCAGATGTCTCATTTTCATAGCAAATGGGTCTCAATAACAAATGATGGACCTCAAAACTTACACCTACAAATTAAACAATATGTAAAGGTTCATTTAGATCAGTGATTGTTTTCTTAAGCAGATGAATCTTTTTCCAGACATTATCTCATATGGAACTGAAAATAAAAACCAAAGGAGGCACTACTTTCATTACAGCAGCCTGGGGGGATACAGCGAGCTCCTCATTTATAGGGCTTCCTTCTCACCATGAGAGCTAGTCCTGAGACATCCAAGGGATCTACTGAATACTGTTTGAAAACCACTAATCTAGTTTACCCCTCATGATTTACAGGGACACCCATTCAGGCCTGCTTTTATCACTAGGCCACGGTGTCTCTCAAATACAATTAGTTTTAGGTATAGAATGGACACATGACTTTTTCATGAACTTGCCAGCTTCTAGGATATCTAATATGTATATATAATACATGTACATATGTGTACATGTACTAGTCTGTGCTTGCATAAACTTCTTAGAAGAATTGTTTTCTTTAAAACATTTTTTTTAATGTTTATTTTTGACTGAGACTGGGTGCGAGTAGGGGAGCTGCAGAGGGAGAGAGAGACAGACAGAATCTGGAGCAGGCTCCAGGCTCTGAGCTGTCAGTACAGAGCCAGACATGGGGCTCGAACTCACAAATTCTGAGGTCATGACCGGAACCGAAGGCAGATGCTTAACAGACTGAGCCACCCAGGCACCCCAATAATTATTTTCTTAATAACATCACAGAAGGGTAACGTGGGACATTTCTATAAAGAAGACTCTAAAGACTCCAAATCATCTGTCTAGTAGAGTTTGACCGGGATCCTCCTTAAATCTGTCTCTGCTCCTGGAATTCTACCAACAACTAGAATCCTATCTGATCTCTACATTATTATTGTAGAGAACCTAGAAAGGGGTCAGATTTAGCAACAGACAAGGAAAAAAATGAGTGCAGCGGTCTGTAAAAATGAAAGGATGACAGGGAAGTATTTGGTACAGTATCTGACACACTGTGTAAGGGAAAAGAAATGGTTTGAGTCAAATAAGATATTAGAAAATAAATGTAAAAAAGGAGAAGAGGTAAAAATCTACAACTTAGACATAAAATATAACTATCAGATCAAGAGAATTTCAATTTTATACCATTATTCTAATTTCTATAAACAAGCTTCTGCACTGAGCTTAAGAACTAAAGAAATCAGTTACCAAGCCTATCAGAAAGATTCTTCTCTAACTTCTCCCACGATGACGTCTGGGACCCTAGAGTTGCTTGCAAATTTTCTATCTGTCGAAGCAATGGTCTTGTTGTTGATGAAACACTTTGACTCAGCTCTTGGTTTCGATTTTCTGCTTCCTGAATTCTCTGAATGATGAAATTCTTAAGTCATTACCACTAACAGCAATCAAAACTCTAAAAACACTAGCAAACAAACTTTATGAGATTTCTGGAAAATATTATTTCCCCAAGAAAAAATTATTTACATTATTTTCTAATTATTCAGTCTTTAAATCAGAGTTACGATGCATAACAGTACCTAAATAAGTGCTTCTTTACAAAGCTTTTTGAATGTAAAGATAGCTTTTAATTACCTTAAAGTAAAAAAGACTATTATCCAAACCCACCAGCAGTTGCTTCATCACTCAAATATTTCAAAGTATTTATAAAAACAGAAAGATCAATCTGAGTTGCATTTTCTCTACTTTTTCCCATTCATGTTTACTTACTAAAAATTAACAGTGTAGTGTCATTATCTACCTGTCATCAAAGACTATTAATAATAAACTAGCTCTAACAAATCAAAAATACTGAAAAATAAATCTATCACAATAAAATTATTTTCTATAAAGAAATTAGGATTTTTCATGTTCATTTTTCTAAGGTGCTCACTCTGATTTTATTCATATAAGCCACAAAAATACAGCAAATGCTAAGTATGGTAGTTATCCTCTCAATTCCATCAACATTATTCCCACTAAGCCATTTTTTATTTCTAGGAAAACACATCTTGGATTTGCGTTTAGGAGAACTGTGACTGTACCTGTTGGAGTTCACTGATCTCATGGCGCAAATAATCCTCTTTTCTGGCAGCCGCCTGTTCTGCACGTTGCAGAGCCAGCCTGAGGTCTCCCACCTGTATGAGAACCAGTACGCACCAGCATTAACGGTAACAAAACCTTACCTACAACTTCCTAACTACATATTGTGTTGTGCTGACTTACTGTTTATGTATAATGCTTCTATTATCCAACAAGCTTTTTTACATAATTATCACACATCCCATTAATCAAGTAATTCTAAACTGTACGTATACCCAATATATACTTAGAAAAGCACTGTTAGTGCCCTCCCCCGACAAAAAAAGGTATATAAATAGGTACAAGGCACAGCCACTGTACAATACAGGAGAGACAACGCATCTATAAATGTTCCCAACATAAAGCAGAATGTAATAGCTAAAAAGCGAGCTGCTACTCATAATACACACCTGCAAATGTAAACTGCTACAGTGTTTTTGTAAAATATTATGTTTAAGGAATCATAAAATTTTTCACCTTTTTTCACTTAGTCATCCTAGTCTTAAGAATTTATTCAACAGAAGTAGATAAAAACATAAAAGATACTACCCTCTTTGCTGTTAGCTAGACTAGCAAAATCAGACAAAACAGGAAATATTCCACATATCCATCAACAGTAATCTTTTTTTTGCAAATTTTGCTACAACATGAATATAATACTCCCATTAAAAATTATGATGAATGTCGGTGCCTGGGTGGGTGGTTCAGTCAGTTAAGCATCTGACTCTTGATTTTGGCTCAGGTCATGATCTCACAGTTCCACAAGACTGAGCCTGCATCAGGCTCTGAGCTGACAGCGTGGATTCTCTCTCTCCCTCTCTCTGTCCCTCTCTCAAAATAAATAAATTTTTAAAAAATTGCAATGAATGTGAATATATAAAAATTTATAATTAAATCTTAATTGAAAAAACTAATATATATGCTATTATCACTTTTATTGACTCTGAGACCAAGAAGGAGCTCCTGGGGACCTATATCAAACAGGGGACCGAGATCGTCCCCGTTGGTGAGGCGCTGCTAGAAAACCCAAAGATGGGAGTTGCACATACCCCAGAAACGCAGGACTTCCATGTCTGAGGGGATCAAGCAGCTCTTGAAAGATATGTTAGCTGCTAACCCACAGGACCGGCCTGATGCCTTTGAACTTGAAACCAGAATGGACCAGGTCACATGTGCTGCTTAAAATTCAGGGCAAAGCATCTTGAGTGTTTTTAACTAGGTGAGTGTACTCTTTTCCCTTCTGCATG
>NC_043711.1:35261382-35286897 GCF_006229205.1 Suricata suricatta
GGGGGAGACTGTAGTGTTCAAGACCATGATCAGAGACCCACCCCCTTTCCTCCCCTCCACGCTTCCCCCCACAGGTCTCCAGGAGGAGATCTGTGGGATGGAGCAAGAGAGCTGGAAGGTCTAGCAGAGTTTTCTGAGTGGAAGTTGTGTTTGATCCGAGTCTTGAGTTTTTTAGACATGCTTTTCCTCCTCTCTTAATAAACGTTTACTGGAGAAAATGTGGAAAAAAAAAAAAAAAAAACAACTCTCTCTCAAAATAAATAAATTTTTAAAAAATTGCAATGAATGTGAATATATAAAAATTTATAATTAAATCTTAATTGAGAAAACTAATATATATGCTATTATTTAGAAATACATAGAAAGGTAAGAACAAGAAGTTAATACACAATACTGACATTCCTTATATAAGGTGATAATTGTACCATATGCTCTGTCTCCCATTCCTCCACTTTTTATTATTATTCTACCGTATATGCAGAAGTACATTGGTAAATTTATAAATTTGTGTATTTTATTGCATTTACAAACAGAAGCACTGGAAAAATAAACCAAACACTAATAAAATGGCTATATATAGGCAAAGAAAGGGGATGGGGAGGTGCTAAGTTGGAAGCAAATGTTGTCTCAACATAGGGCTATATATTTCTCACTTAGGAATCATGTAAATATTCTACATATTTAGGTAAAATCAAATCAAAACTACACTGGGGTCAATGAGGAAAGAATGCTCTTTTCAAAAATGGTACCGTGCAGCTGGATATCCACATGCAAAAAAACTAAATATGAGAGCTACAACTATGAAATCCTTAGAAGGAAAAAGTGAAAAACTGCAGAACCTGGGACTAGACAATGGTGCAATGGTGTCTTAAACATGACGCCCAAAGTACAGGCAACAAAAGAAAAAACAGAGAAGATGGCCGTCACCAAAATTAAAAAACCTGTATATAAAGGACACTATCAAGAAAATGAAAGACAACCGATAAAATGGGAGAAATTATTTGCAAATCCTACATTTGATAAGGACCTAATATGCAGAACACACAAAGAACTCTCACAACAAAATGATTTAAAAATGAGCAAAGGATAGAGTATTTGAATAAATTTCTCCAAAGATGCAGAAAGATATAGATGGCCATTAAACACATAAAAAGATGCTCAATATCATTAGTCATTAAGGAAATATAAACAAAAACACCACAATCAGACACCATTTCCTACCCACTAAAAGGGCTATTAAAAAAAAAAGATAGTAACAAATACTGGTAAGATACAGAGAAACGAAAACCCTCACATATTGCCGATGGGAATGTAAAATGGTACAGGCATTGTGCTAAGTTTGGCAGCTCTTCACAAAGGTATATATAGGGTTACCATAGTAACCTAAGGATATATGTTTAAGAGAATTATTTTAAAATAAATTTTTTTAATGTTTGAGAGAGAGATAGAGAGCACAAGGAGTGGAGCAGCAGAGAGAGAGGGAGACACAGAATCCAAAACAGGCTTGAGGCTCTGAGCTGTCAGCACAGAGCCTGATGCGGGGCTTGAACCCACGAATCGTGAGATCATGACCTGAGCCAAAGTCAGACTCTTAACCGACTGAGCCACCCAGGAGTTCTATGTATAAGAGAACTTAAAGTAAATGTTTACACAAAAACATGTACATGAATGCTTATATCAGTATTATTTATAATAACCAAAAAGTGAAAATAAGTCAAGTAGCCATCAACTGATGCCTTTGTAAGACAAAGCCTGACAAATTTGGTTTTCCTCCCTGAGCTAAACTGTATGGACTCCCACAGTTGTAATAAATAAGCTTAGGAGTTACATGGATTCTTCTAAAATTATACACAATGTCGAGTATTTATCTGCATATGTGCAGTAACACAATCTTTGCCTTTCACAATATTCTCTAATAAGTCTGAAATTCACACACACAAAAATAAGCAATACTAGAATAATGTAGGTATGAGTTTAATAATGGTTAAAAAAACCACATACACAAGACTGGCACAATACAGTACTCTTAGAAAAGTGTTCAATAGGACTAGAAAGGGAATATAACACATGTACCACTATCTAAAATTTGATTCAAACCAGCTAATGTATTCTTTAATTTGTAAATGCACAGAATTTTAAAAGACTAATTTAATTATCATTTATTGCTTACTTGAATCGCTAAGGTTTCTTGCTGCTGACGGGCTTCTTCTTGGGCCTTCTCTAGTGCTGCAGAAAGTTCTTCTTTGGCTTTCATTTCACGACTCAGAGCAGCTTCCTGTGCCTCGCTATCCTTTGCAGCATTGGCTTTGTGGAGATCAGTAAGTTCTCTTAAAAAATTGGATTGATAATTTTTATTTAAAATAGTTAACTACAGGACCAAGTTAATGAAGTCTACATGTAGATTTCCCTAAGAGCTACACAATGAGGGAGAGTTTACCCCATAACAACCACTAACCACAGGAAAGACTCTCCCTGTTGAATTTGCTCTGCCCAGTTACAAGTCCACATCAGCTAAATGTATAAATATTGTTAGTGATCAGAAAAAAAGTACTTCCTCAACATCCTGTTCTGATAACTGATTTTAAATGGGCTGTATATTTGTTCATTTTCTTACTTGTATGCACTATCCAGAGCAGCTTGAATACTTCGGTTCTTTTCTTCAAGTTCATCCATGTCTACCTGAAGTCGGCCTAGATCCTTCTCTTGGCGTTCTACCACAGAATTTAGTTTTTTAATGTTTTCTCTATGTTGTTTCTCAATCTCTTCTTTGCCATCAAGAACCTATATTATAAAACAGACAAAAACATTTTCCAATTAATAACACCATGGAAAATAATTGTATTCCAAAAATTTTAAGTGTTTCAGTAATGAAGAAAAATCTTAACTATCATCTATTAAATTGCTTGACAAATTCTTGCCATGATACATACCAATAAATTATTCTAAATGTTTTATAAACGATGGCCAATTGTTCATGTAAGAAGTAATAACAATATATATTTAGATAATAGTTAATATTCACCTGTTTTAAATGTTGCAACTCTTCTTCTAGCTCTTTAACTTTTTTGTTCAGTTTTGCAATAATATTTTCATTTTCTTTGTCTTTAGCTCTTAATTTCTTAATAATGTTAGAATTATGCAGCTGCTGTTTTGAAAGTTTTTCTCCTAGCAATGGCAAAAAAAAAAAAAAAATCAAATGATTCTTTAAGAATCTGGATACCATGTTTGATCTAACCAAATATAAAGTGACATAATACAATAGAGTATTTTTAAAATCACAATATTACAACCATGAACATTAAAGTGATTTGGACAAAAACCATCAATAAAATACTACAATTACTAGATGGAAGAGTGGTAGGTAACAGGATATTCATACCTCTAAAAAATCATCTCCACAGGCAAACCATTAAGAAACTCTTACATAACAGAGAACAAACTGAGGGTTGCTAGAGGGGAGGAAGGTGGGGGAATGAGCTAAACAGATGATGAGCATTAAGGAGGGTTGTGCTTGTGAAGCAAAATGTACTTGCTATTGGGATATGAAGCCTCATGAATTTAGGAGTAAACTACATATTCAATTCAATCTATCAAAAGTCCAATGACATATTTCACAAAAAAATTTTAAAAATCCTAAAATTCATATGGAATCACAGAAGACATTAAATGGCCAAAGAAATCCTGAACAAGAACAAAGCTGAAAGTATCATTATTCCCTAATTTCGATACATGTTACAAAGCTAGACTAATCAAAACAGTATGGTAGTGGCATCAAAACATATACACCAGCAGAACAAAATAACCTAGAAAATTCACACAGAACTCAGAAATACATTTACAGCTAAGTGATTTTCAACAAAGAGACCAAGAACATTTTATGCGGAAAGGAAGTTTCATCAATAAATAGTACCAGGAAAATGAAATAGGACCACATACCAAATACAAAAGCCAACTCAAAATAGATTAAAGACTTAATATACTTGGAAGTGTAAAACTACTAGGAGAAAAAGTAGGGAAAAAAAACTTCTGATATTGGTACTGGCAATGATTTTTTGGGCACGGATCCTAAAAGCATAGACTACAAAAGCAAAAATAGATAACTGGGATTACATCAAACTAAAACCTACTGCACAGCAAAGAAAACAAATCAACAGACTGCAGAGATCATCTGCAGAATGGAGGAAAATGTTTGCAAGCCATGCATTTAATAAGGGATTAATATCCAAAATATACAAAAAACTCCTGTTACTCAAGAGTGAAAAACAAGCCAATTAAGAATTGGGTAAAATATGTGAATACATTTTTTTCAAAAGAAGAAATATGAATGGCCAAGAAGTACAGATTCCTCAGGCAAGGGAAACAAAAGCAAAAATAAACTATTGGGACTACAAAAAAAAGCTTTGGTACAACAAAGGAAACCATCAGCAAAACAATAAGACAGCCTACTGAATGGAAGATATATGCAAATGACATATCCAATAAGAGGTTAATACCCAAAATATATAAAGAACTCATACAATTCAACCCCTCTCAAAAGCAATCTGATTAAAAAATGGGAAAAAGGGGTGTGTGGGTGGCTCAGTCAGTTAAGCGTCCGATTTTGGCTCATGTCATGATCTAATGGTTCGAGCCCTGTATGGGGCTCTGTACTGACAGCTAAGAGCCTGGGGCCTGCTTCGGACTCTGTGTCTCCCTCTGTCTCTCTGCCTCTCTTCCTCTCAGGCTCTTTGTCTCTCAAAAGTAAACAAACATAAAAAATAAATAAATAAAAAATAAAAATTGGGAAAAGAATGTGAATAAACATTTTTTCAAAGAAGACATACAGAAGGCCAACCAAAAAAACGTAAAAAGGTAACTAACCATCACTAATCATCATGACTAATCACTAGGGAAATGGAAATGAAAACCATCATGAGATATTACTTCACACATGAGTATGGCTATTATCACAAAGACAAGAAATGACAAGTGTTGAAAACTCCAATAACATGGGCTTCTTCAAAAATTTAAAAGCAGAAATATGATGTGTTCCAATAATCCCCTACAAGGTATCTACCCAAAGAAAGGGAAAACACTAACTCAAAGATGTATGATGCTCTATGTATACTGCAGCATTATTTACAATAGCCAAGATATGGAAACAGTGTACAATGATACATGAATGGATAAAGATCTGGTATGTGTATATGTGTGTGTATACATACACATTAATGATGGAGTATTAGTCAGCCATAATAAAGAATGTGATCTTGCCATTTGCAACAAGATAGATGAACCTAGAAGGTATTATGCTAAGTGAAATAAATCAGAGAGATATATTGTATGATTTCACTAATATGTGGAATCTAAAACACAAGACAAATAAGCAAATAAAAACTCTTAAACACAGAAAGAAAATGTTGGTTGCCAAAGGTGAAGTGGGGGAATGTAACAGGTGACATAGGTGAAGAGGATTAAGAGGTAAAAACTTCGTTATAAAATAAGTCACAGAGATAAAAATTACAGTATAGTGTATACAGTCAATAATATTGTAATAATGTTGTATGGTGACAAATGGTGACTATATTTATGGTGAACACTAAGTAATGAATGTATAGAATTTCTGAATCATTATGCTGCTTGTACACCTGAAACTAATATAACATTGTATGCAATTATACGTCAAAAAAAATATTGTACATACAAATGTATAACTTGTTCCAGCTATCTAAAAGTGTGAGTATTTTCCCCACTCATTAAAAACTCTAAAAAAGAAGGGGTGCCTGGGTGTCACTGTCAGTTAAGCATTGACTTCGGCTCAGGTCATGATCTCATGGTTTGTGGGTTTGTGCTGCAGATCGGGTTCTGTGCTGACAGCTGAGAGCCTGGAGCCTGCTTTGGATTCTGTGTCTCCCTTTCTCTCTTACCCTCCCCCACTGCACTCTGTCTCTCTCTCTCCCTCAAAAAAATTTTTTTTAATATTTTTTTAAATCTAAAAAAGGAAAAAGTGGCATGTGTGTATATATTATTTCCCTTAAAAAGGAAGGAAATTCTGCTATTTGTAAATAATAACATGGATGAACCTGAAGGCTGAAATAAGTCAGATTCAGATACTACATGATCTCACTCTTATGTGGAACACAAAAAAGTTGAATTCATAGAAGTACAGACCAGAATGCTAGTTACCAGGGGAAATGTGGAGATAAAGGGTACCAGGTTTCAGTTACACAGGTGAATAAGTTCTTCAGATGTAATGTACAGAATGGTAAATAAAGTTAATAATACTATATTGTACACCTGAAACTTATTAAAAGAATAGATCTCAATTGTTCTCATCACATAAAAAAAAAATGTTAAGTACATGAGGTGACTGATATGTTAATTAGCTTGACTGTGGTAAACATTTCACAATGTATACGTTTATCCAAAAAAAAAAAATCACTGTGAACCTTAAATATATACAATTTTTATTAGCCAATTAACCTTAATAAAACTGGAGAAAACAAAGAATTTAGGGGTAGACTCTTAAATCTGTCACCTACATTCAAATGGATTGGCAAAAGGGAAATATATGTGTGTGTTGAAAGATATGAACCAGGTGTACCGAGAATAAATGATGAAGTGAGGTAATAATGTAATCTGTTATTTACTGTACTGTGCTTTCAGCTTTGAGTCTTTCAATTTTTCAGCTGTGAATTTAAAAATAATTTTGGGGCACAGAGAAGCAGTAAATAAATGATCCCATATGAAATCACTGTATTTTCAGTATAAAAAATTACATTAAGCAAAAAAAAAATCAATACACCCCGACTAAATTAATAAAACCCAAATAGTGACATTTGATAGAAATATTTTTTTATTTTTATTTTTTTAGAGATAGAGAAAACACAAGCAGGGGAGGGGGTAGGAGAAAGAGAATCTTAAGCAGGCTCCATGATCAAAGCAGAGCCCGACACAGGACTCAATCCCACAACCCTAAAATCATGACCTGACCCGAAACTAAAACTCATACAGTCAACCAACCAAGCCACTTAAGTGCCCCTTGATATAACTATTTAAAATAATTTTTTAAAATCATGAAACCATGCACACAGTCTTTCTCTCAGTCTCCAGTACTGTAATAAAGGCAGTTCATGACCTCAAGATGATTTGACATAATGATTATATCAATTTTCCATTCTTCTATTGTAGTGCAGACTGTGTTTTACAATTATCTGTGTACTTATATTTCCCTTTCACTAAACTGTAAGCTCCTAAAGGATAAGGAGCATGTCAAATGTATTACGGTATCAAACACAGTATCTGACATACTGTTTTGTTTTTAATTTTTTTAATGTTTTTATTTATTTTTGAGAGAGAGACAAAGTGAGCAGGGGAGGTCAGAGAGAGAAGGAGACACAGAATCCGAAGACAGGCTCCAGGCTCTAAGCTAGCTGTCAGCACAGAGCCTGATGCGGGGCTCAAACCCACGAACCATGAGATCATGACCTGAGCCAAAGTCGGACGCTTACCTGACTGAGCCACCCAGGCCCTACATACTAACTGTTAAATATCAGCTGAATAAATGAAAAAGAAAAATTGGATGAAACTAACTTTTTGAAATGAAGTGACTGCTTCAAGTTGTTTTCAAACCTGCTGGAAATTCTCTTAAGATCAATGATTTAAATACAGAAATGTTCATCCCACCACAATTTACAATATTTAGAAATAAATATACAATATTAGGAAAACAGTAAAATAGTGGATATATAACCATATAATGGACTTTAAACTTATTTTTAAGTTTGTTTATTTATTTTTGAGTGAGAAAGAGGGGCAGAGGAGAGAGAATCCCAAGCAGGTTCCACACTATCAATGCAGAACCTGATAAAGGGCTTGAATTTATAAACTGTGAGATGATGACCTGAGCCACAGTGAAGAGCTGGATGCTTAACCAACTGAGCGACCCAGGTGCCCCTAATAAGAGACTTTAATATGGCCATTAATAATGCTAGCAAAATTATTCAGTAGCAAGGGAAATGTAAAAGAAGGAAGATTACAAATAACATATGTGACTTTAATTATTCTTAAAAATGTATTAAAAATGCATTTAAAAAGGACTAGAAATTAAGAGTTTCTTGTAAAACTCAATTCGGATCTATTTCTTCTTCCTACACCTCCTAAAACTTCAAAAATTTCTGCAAGTAGCAAATGTAATTCTTACAACTGAGAGAAAAAGAGGGGCGCCTGGGTGGCTGAGTCTCCAACTCTTGGTTTCGGCTCAGGTCATGATCTTGCAGCTTCATGGGATGGAGTCCCACATGGGCTCCATGCTGGCAGCCTGGAGCCTGCTTGGGATTGTCGCTCTCTGTCTCTCTGACCCTTCCCAACTTGCACTGTCTCTGTCTCTTTCAAAAATAAAATACAAATTAAGAGGAAAAAATTCAATTAATCCTTTTCCAAAACTACCTTCTTTCCTACGAAATTATGTAAAGAAATTAATCTAGTGTCAATTTATAACAACCTATCTGATGAAAAATATTTAATTTTTATAACCCTAATTATGTTTTGTCATAGAGTACTTAATAACTGAAAAATTAAAATAAGAATATGATGAAAAGTTCACTACCAAATGCCCAAATAATATGATGATACCACAGAGTACCCAAGCTAGAGATTCAGATACTATGTAAACTCCAGAATTATAACCTCAAATATCTTGGTTTAAATGACAGCTGTAAAACCTGTTAGAAGCTTTTTTATGAAAGCACAGACATTTATTTTTCAGCAAGTCTTTAGCAAGTACATGTATGTAGTATAAAAGGCTACATATATGTCTCTGCCTCTATATATACTGCTCCCCATTTTTCCATAAATTGTCACCTACCGTTTCTGAGGTTTAAGCATAAAGCCTTCTCACTTCCAGTATTTTTTACTGGGAAGCAGTAGCTAATCATGTGGCAAATATTTTTCCTGTTTTTATAGTATTTTTCATAATCAACTAAATACTTTACACACCTTCTTCCATTAACCCTCGGATCTGCTCATCTTTCTCTTTCAAAAGTTCTGAAGTTTCACTACTATTTAATCTAGTAGCAAGTTCTTCTTTTATACTTTTGATTTCCTAAAAAAAAGAAAAAAAAAGAAAAAAGAATGTGAATATGATCAAGAATTTCATTCTGGGCATATTTTTCAATTTTTTCCATATTCAAAGCAGTCATCCATAATCAAATTTTCAATAGAGATTCATAAGTTGTATTCTGTTAACCCGTGTTTATTACCTTGGTTAATTAAGTAAACAGATTTGAAACAACACAAAAAACCCGAATTCAGATATAAAGAGGTTTTAATATAGAACTGCAAGTGAGAATAACTTTCAATACCTTTCTTTCTTATCTCTATACCCATTTTCTTCAGATCAAGTATTTTATTTGGAACATTTCAAACAATACATGTCTCCATTTTTCACTTTATTTCCTTTCCTCATCTAAAACTTGCTGCACTTGCTAGTACATTGTGAAATGAAGAACAACATAATTATATACGGTTCAATCTACTTTAATAAAGCAGAGATTCAGCAGAAACATGTCACAACAGTTTATCTTTTAACCCCACAATGGACAAGTATGGTGATGTGAAGTGTTCTAGGATTTCAAATGTGGTTTTAAGCAATGATCTGAAACAATAGCTAAAAACAACTAACATTAGGAATTTAAACTATGCTTGTATCCATAATTCTATTTTCACAACAATTCTATGAGGGAGGTACTTTATTCAACTACACAATTAAAGACTGAATAAACTTTGATGGTCAGAGATCTACTGAGTGGTGGTGTTTAAATTGAAACCAGGTTTATGGGTGCCCAAAGCACATACTCTGAGCCATTCACAACACTGCTCTGCATTTTCCAACTGTCAAAATCTGATTCATCCATCAAGGCCCAATAAGACCATCCTCCCTTCCATGAAACTTTCCTCAATTCCCCTGGTTAGAAATCATCCTCCTCTATGATAACCATTCCAAACTGCTTATTTATATTTATGTATAATTTACTTCATTCTACCTTGTATTATTAAATAGAAGTTGACATTATCTATTTTCCATCACTAGAACAGTAAACTCTTTACTTAAGGTTAATTCAATTCACTTTTAATGCCCTACGTAGATCCTAAGTTCATATATACTAATACACATAAAAAACTTAGGGTCCAAGCTTTTTCCACCTATAGTTAGTATTTTGGGTCTATTGTAGATCTATAATTCAAAATACATTACAAAAAACAAACATTACATTACTTAAAATCTAATTTCTCACTTTGGTCCAGATCGAATCCAATATGGAAAAGAAGAGGTAAATTTTTAGGTTAGGTAGTCTGAGATTATTGTTAGTGCCTGAAATGAGCTAATTAAAGCAGACAAGCAAGAAAGGATATGACTTATTTCTCTTCTTTATGAGTATACTAAAAAATAAAGATTAACATTAACACTGGTCAAGAAGAACAACTTAACTGAGCAAATGCTAAGAAATGTTATTATTAATAATAGTTGGAATAGTAGAAGTAATTACTAACCTTAATTGGTTATCAATTTCTGAAATAGCCAATTGTTACAGATTATAAGAATTAGAACAATGGTTCCCAACTAGGAGGGATTTTTCACCCAAGTGGACATTTGACAATGTCTGCCAACATTTTTAATTATCACAACTTGAGGAAGGGGGTGGTGGGTGCAGAGTGGGAGATGGGAAGGTAAGGGTGACAATGGCATCTTGTAAGGAAGGACCCAGATACTGGTGAACATCCTACAATGCACAGTAAAATCCTAAAAGACACAAAATTATGCAGCCCAAAATGTGAATCATGTTGAGAAATCCTGTATTAGAATAAATTGATGCTATGCCTTATAAGACTCACTAACCATTACAATATTTTATTTTGTTTTACTTAAATGTTTATTTTTTTTTTTGAGAGAGTGAGCAAGGGACAAGGAGAGAGATAGGGAGAAAGAGAAACCTAAGCAGGCCTCACAACATCAGTGCGGAGCACAATGAGGGGCTTGAACTCACAATCCTGAGAGATCATAATTTGAGCCAAAATTAAGTCAGGCACTTAACCAACTGGGTCACTCAGGTGACTCTACAATTTTTTATTTTAAAATCACTCTGACTTGAAGAATTAAGTATATATAAAATGTTTGAAGTGGTTGGAAAGTAACAAATGAGAGTAATGATACTTTATAAAGAATGTATATAGTGCCATTTAGATTTTTTTTAAGTTTAATTATTTAATTTAGAGAGAGCACGTGCACATGTGCACATGAATGGGAGAGGTGCAGAGAGAGGGAGAGAGAATGCCAAGCAGGCTCCATGCTGACAGCATAGAGGCTTGAACTCACAAACCGTGTGATCATGAACTAAATAGAAACCAAGACTCGGAGGCTTGAGCCACTCAGGCACCCCAAGTGTCATTTAGATTTAAGTGCTTTTTTATTTTGATGAAATTATCATTTATGAAGTTATTCTAATGATCCTTGCTGTATACCTTGCAAGGACTTATAAACTACACAAATATTTGTTTAGATTTTTTTTAAAGTATCAAAAATCTCTAAGTCTAAAGGTATTAAATAAAAATCTGTAATTTAAGTGTTAATATACTTTTTGGTATCTTTTTCATTTTTGAGAAAGAGAGAAAGTTTGTTTGAGAGAGCACAGAAGCAGGGGAGAGGGGCAAACGGAGACAGAATCTTAAGCAGGCTCCATGCCCAGCGCTGGGCCCCATACAGGGCTCCATCCCATGACCCTGGGATCATGACCTGAGCTGAAACCAAGAGTCGGACATTCTGAGCCACCCAGGTGCCCCTACTATATGGTATCTTTTAATTTTACTTGTTTTTTTTCCATACCTAATTATGAACGCATTCCTCAAAAATCTATTTCTATACAGAACTTAATTAGTATTGTTTTTAATTTCCATTACCTTTTTAGCAGCATCTCTCTCTTTACAGGCTAGCTGAACTTTCTTTTCTGCTTCTGCAATTCTTTGAGTAAATTCATCTTTCAAGGAGGAAATGTTGCTGCTTTCCTCTTTCACTCTAAACATTTCACTAAATGAAAAATAATAGACAGAGGTACTTGTTTACATATTTCTAAGGTAACAAAATGAGTTCAGCTTGCAAAAGGAAAATAACCTTGTCTTCAACATATACCTTACTAAAATACGTTAGTTTTAAGCCTGTTAACATTTAAGAGAAAAATTACCTGCTTAATTTAAAACATCTCAAAGACAACCCATTAGAAATTTAAAATGTTCCCAATATTTGATGTATAAAAATAACAGTACAATTTTTAAATTTTGGAACTGTGTTACATTTTACAAATGACCTCCTTAAAGCAAACAAATATTGTGGGTTTTCCTTAATATCAAAGTTTTCTTTAAATATGTTTTAAATATCTAATGCTAAAAGGGAAAAGGTTTTTTGTTTTTGCAAAACACCTCTCTTCAATGCCAAAGGTAACAGGGTATAGATAACGTGAGGAAATATCTCTACATTTATAACTGAAATGCTATTCTATTTTCAATTATTGTAAACAAGTTAAATTTTAAACATTTTAGCTTAAAAAACATTCTTAAATAATAACCAAGTATTTGGGCCTCTACAAAACATAAAATTATTCAGATTTGTAAAATACTTACTCTTTCAGATTATCATAGGCTTCTTCTAGAAGTGCTTTTTCTTTACTGAGAGATAATAACTGAGCCTCCCTTTTATCCAGTTTCTCATTCAGAAATTCAACTCTCTGAACAAGGAGAATACACAAAGTCAAATATTTAATAACCTTAAAAGACCATTTTTACGTGCAGGTGATAAATTATAAAGGTAATCTAATCAATGTAATAAGTAAAACAGCATTATCTCATAAAAACAACAATAATGAGAACACAGTAGATTAAGAACAAGAACTCATACACAGCTGGTAAGGGAGTATAAATTAGTACAAACACATAGATGGTGGGAGTATAAATTAGTAAACCACTTTAATATCTAGTTGAAGCTCTACATACCATTTAATGTAGAAAATTATATTAGATATAATTTAGAGGAGAAAACTCCTGCATTAATATAGAAGAATATTTACAGCAGTTTGTTACAGCAAAACTCTAAAAGAAGGTGTGCATGTCCAACAAAAGAGGAATGTAGACAAAGAAAATTAAAAAAAGATCAGAGGGGCTTCAAAGCCTTTAGTAATATCCTGTATCTTCACTGGGTAGTGGATACACAAGTGTCCCTTTTTCCACATTATTCTTTAAATATGCAACGTGTAATTCTTTTTAGTATGATGCACTGCATTTAAAACATAAAAATAATTTTTAAAAATCCATAGGCATGTAACTCTAAAATCTACAGGATATATCAGTATAAAGCAAAACAAAAAGGAATGATTACAGAGTCTTACCCCTTAGGCCTTGCTGAAGCAGTGAGAAACTTGTGTATGAGAAAAGGAATGAGGCTGTTTGCACTAAAAAAATAAAGTCTTACCTGATTGAGGTTAAGGTTAATTTAGAAATCACTTACCTTCTGAAAGTAGCTAAAAAATATCTTATTGACATGAAACAGTGCTGGTTTCAGCAATTCACACTGCTATTATAGCTAGAGCATGGTATTCTGTGACTAATATTAAACCTAGGTAACAGAATCTGGAACTTTTTTTTTTTTACATTAAATAATTCAATACATGGCACTTACAGGACATTTCTTCAAGACATCCTATATCTCAGAGGAGTCTATTAAAGATGCCAAATCCAACTCAATTTCTATATCTAAAAATCATAGGAAAAACCAAAACTGTGACTTAATGTTAAAGAATTTACACCACTTTCCTTTTATATGTATTAGATAGAAGCAATTTGTCATTCCTAAGCAATGCCTTTGTTCCTTGGACATTTCCCATTTTTATTCATGTTAAGATAGGTAGGAGGGAAACATCAAAATAACATAACAGAGAAAACAACCAAGTAATTAAAAACAACAGAAACACATCAATAATTAATTAAAAGACTAAATTTTTCATTTAAGATTTGCTACAAATAATTTGAACATACAAAACACATTTTGATATAAAAACCCATATAGTATTTATATTCGTTTCAGCACTTTTACCTGCAAAGGCTTTGAAGATGTATGTTACCATAAGCCAATCCTTCGCAAAATGACAAATTAATGAGCACAGCTTATAAGAATTGTAAGGTGAAAAGAACTCAATAGTAATAGTGCGAGATGAAATATCAACTTATGTTATCACAGTTGCCTCAGAGAAATTTCAAATAATTTAGTATCATTAATTCTCAATTTTAAAATCCTTAATGCCATACTTAAATGTCAAAATGCTTATCTTTTTTAATCAGTACAAATCATTATGCAATACTGAATGTTAAAAATAAACAATGAAAATATAAATAAATAATGATTTAATCTGAGAAAAGCATATCCAAAAATCCCTTTGCAGTTTCTAGATTTACCTTGCAAACATCTTCCTTCTCAGAGTGCGCTTCCGGCTTACTTTCAGCAGTTTCAGGTGGCTCGGCCACTTTGTCTGAGACAGTATGTTCTTCATTTATTGGTGTAGAAGAAACCAGGATATCAGGCTGTTCACAATTAACAGGTGTTGCACTTCGTCCACTTTCTTCCAGTTCTGTTTCTTCAGTGGGTATAATTAATGTTTCATTTACTACTTCTTCAGATTTTCCTTCAACAGATTCAGCTACTTTGGTCTTTGGAGTTGAAGGATTAACTATAATAGGTACTAAAGCATATCCCTTGCCTGACAGCTCATCATCTGAATTGATTTCACTTACACTACGGCTATCTAATGACTGCACACTAAACGAGTCTATTCTTTCAAAAGCATCAGATGAACAGCAACTCTCAGTGAGTTTCTGGAAATCATCTAAACGATTATATTCAGGACAAGCAGATGCTGAGAGAAGCTGAAAAGATGTCTGCATCAAGTGAAGACTTGATTTTGAATCTGTTGTCTCTTGTCTCGAACTTGCTGAGCTCTCACTTATTACACTTTCATGATCTAAAACTTCAATGTCACTGGTGGTAGAAGTACCAGATGAGAATGTACTAACAGGAGGAGAAGGTGTGTTACTCTGTCTGTCTTCATGTTTTTGTTCCTTAGGTTCCAAACCCATGTCCTTTGTTTCTGACGTCGACATATTAGGTATGTTTTCCCTAGCTGGTTTCACATTCATTACACTTTCGGACACTTTCAAATGTACGGTTGATACCTTCATATCAGATTCTTTATTAACAGTTTCTTCATTCTTGCCCTCAGGCGTAGGTGACAGAGTATCCACTGCCAGAGCTTCCCCTGATACACATGGAGTAGAGTCTTTCACTTTTGACTCCGCTGTTTCAGAGGTTCTTGACTGTCCAGTGTGCAAGGATTCCTGTAAAGTGCTTTTTACTTCTTCTTCTGGTCGTTGTGATTTAGCTGGTGGTTTTGACACCACTGGACTCTTCTGAATGGTCTGGACATCCGTTGGAGAGAGAAAGGCACTGAAGAAATTTTCAGATTCATCTACCACAGTTCTCCGAACAGGCTTTGTAATTGCTTTAGGAGAGGCTACAGGCTGACTCTGAGGTTCACTGTTTGATTTTAACCCCCAGGTTGAAGAATCCCATCCTCCACTGACAGGGGGACTGATTCCTTTGACAAAAAAATATATATGTTAAAAAAGAAAAAATATACTCATTTTCTGTTAATATTAAAATGATTATAAGTCAACACAGCGTTTAAAAAAAGAAAACCTATGGAATATGATCTATAATTTGTACCTATTAGGCTACCTGCTTATAGGATTACTTAGTTCATTGTTGAACTTTAGGCATTAAAGAGGAAAACGGGTGTGGACCTGTCCAAACTAGGAACTGGGAGCAAAGGTAATCAAAATGGGCCTGGCCTACCAGAAGCAAATGTTATTCCCTCCCACAGCAAATTAAGAAAGTAATAGTGTATGTTACATAACTTATGCTATGTCTAAGATACACATGATGGATCTCACAACAACAGGCAGTACCCTCACTTAGAGGTCATGTGCACTCATAGCAAATCGACCCAACCTTCTGTTCAGTCAGTTTCTTGTTAATTATTCTCGTAACTCAGTAATAAAACATGGTTATGAGCTGGAAAGAGGATAACACTCAAAAACTGAACCTCACATATTAGCGACAAATGTCCTTTTCCAGAGATCAAAGTAAACTGATGGGAACAATAACTTCTAGAGGACAAATACATTTTCATGCACTTAATAACAAGCTCATTTTCCATTCTCTAAACCCACGCTATGAGAAAGTTTTGTTCCTTTCCTAAATTACAAATTATGTCAGCAATTAGAAAGTCACATGAAATTCAGGGGTGCCTGGCTGGCTTGGTCAGTGAAGCATGTACCTCTTGGTCTCAACGTTGTGGGTTTAAGTTCCATGTTGGGTATAGAGATTTCTTAAAAATAAAATCTTAAAAAAAAAAAAAAAGTCCTATGAATTTCAAAGATGTGCATTTTTAAAGAATTATTGTGTTTTTAAACAGATGGTAGTTTACACTAGGCCTGTTTAAAAACACCAAGGAGAAAATAACTATCTTCTGGGTAAAAAAGGTAATTTAGTCAAAGAAATACATGTTACTAAAAAACCCAATGATAAAAAAAAGGCATATTTGCTAAAATTAAAGTGTTTCTTTAAAAAAATGTCCTTTATTAAACTCCAAAGTGGCTGAGCAGTATTATCACAAATTCTGCACAATTAGATGTTGGTAAAGATGGGGGCACCTGGGTAGTTCAGTCAGTTAAGGGTCTGACTCTTGATCTCAGGGTCTTGAGTTCAAGCGCATTGTTGGGCTTTATGCACAACTGAAGACTACTTAAAATAAATAAATAAATGAATAAATAAATAAATAAAGTTGGTGGGGAGAGAACAAGCACCTAAAAGCTCCTAAAAACTATCAAGCCCTTGCCTGGGTGACTCAGTCAGTTGAGTGTCTGACTTCAGTTCAGGTCATGATCTCATGGTTCGTGGGTTCGAGCCCCACGACTGGCTATGTGCTGACAGCTAGCTCAGAGCCTGGAGCCTGCTTCAGAGTCTGTGTCTCTTTCTCTCTCTGTCCCTCCCCTGTTCATGCTCTCTCAAAAAAATAAATTAAATATTTAAAAAATTAATTAAAAAACCTATCAAGCCCTGTATTAAAGTCTATCCTATAATATGACTTCAGAAGTGTGTAGAACATTTCATTTTGGGATCACAGTTTTATACCCATTGGTTCAGTATATCAAAACAATGAAAAAAAGGAGAAGACCAGAAGATTCAAATCGACAAACAGGATTCAAGTTTGCTAATTAGTTTAATTTAGTAGGTCACCTTACTGAATGACAGAAGTCAAATTTACCTCGAAGAAAGTGAAGAATGTTTTTCATATAAATCCCAAGGTTATCTGATAACTACCTCAATTACTCCCTTCTACAGACTGTTCCTCTTTGAGTGAGGCAATGTGAAAACATAGGCGATCAATAAATATTCACTAAATATTTCAATCTATTCTGGATAACCTATTTTTTAAAAATTATATACATGATCCAAGCCCCAAATTTCAAAAAACGAGTATCTTTATGTTTAAAATTTATATTGTCTCCTCTAAGTTTAGTAATTCAAGATGTGGGGTATCTATGAAAAAGGAAGTTCAGCTCCTCCAACAAAATCACACTGTATCTTGTAAAAAGTACTAAGATCATGACATACAGGCCTGGGCCAAAAATATCTTAAAATGCAGTACCTCAAACTTAGGTCCTGACTTTTCAAAGATGTAAAATTAAAAACAGAAACCAGACAGAAGTAATTGAGAGTAACTTCTTCTTTCACATACATTCACAGCTCCCATATATGCAAATTTTTACCCCTGAGACTCAAATGCTAAACTCTTCCCTTAGAGCCACAGCAAGTAAAGATCCCTAAAAAGGTCCGGCTCCGGGAACCTGCAGCGCTCTGAAAACACAAACGTCATGCAGCCCGGACCGCTTGGGTCGGTTTCCCCGGGTGCCATCTCCACCAGATTCCGGCCCTCGCCTGCTGGGTGGCCTAGAGGAAGCCACTCGGCCTTTCTCGGCCTCGTTTGCCCCTGGTGTAAAATCCGACTGTCTGGAAGACGAGAAGGCCATGAAGGAGAACATTCCAGCTGCCAAGCACCGAGCGCTCGCCAAGTCTTAGGCGCTGCTCGTCCCGTCCCTGTGGATTCCCCTCACAGCGTGGCTCCCCAGTGCCCGGAGCGCCCGGCCCTTCCACCTTGTGGACGCTCGTGGCTGCAGCGACGCCGAGCGAGGGAGGAGAACGAGCCAACACATCGCCACCCGCTCATCCGAGGGCCGGCAGGATCCGCATCCGGGGCCCAGGGCCCCAGGCACGGAGGAACCCAGGCTGGGATTTCCCTCCGGAAAACAACAAAGACCCACTTGGAGACAAACGAGCATTTGCGGACGGGCTGGCGAGAGAGAACTTGCTCAGAACTCCTGTCAGCGGGGAAGGGTCCCTGCTGACACCACGTCGCCTGACACAGGAGAGAAGCCTCTGAGAGCCCAGGGCCCCCGGGGACCCCAGGCCCTCTCTCCCTTACCCGGCTCTCCGTATGGAATGGTCTCGGCCCAGGCGCTCGGCTCCTCTTCCTGGATATCCAGGACCCTGTCGATGGACTTCTGGGCCTGGGACAGGGCCTGCTTCGCGAAGCTGGAAAGCTGGGAGGCGTTGAACCAACTCATCTCCCCTCCTCAGCCGGCAGTAGCGGCGGCAGCACCAAGCGTGAAGGCCGAGGGCCAGGCCGACGGGCCTGAGGCCCGGGGAAGGGTGCAGCGGAACGGCCTCGCCCCCTTCCTCAACCGGTGGGTCCGGTCAGCGGCGGGCCATGACCCTGACAATCTCCCCCCAGCCCGGGACGGTACCCTCAACCCTTCCCGCACAGCTGAGACGAAAATCCCGGACTGCGCATGCGCTGGCTTCTTCCACGTACACAACCACCAAATCCGGGAGCTCAGAGTTCCGTCAACAGACGGAAGAAAAGGCGGAACTTAAACGTCACGTCCGGTATCCGTAGCTTGCCTTCAGTTACGAAGAACGCGGAACTATTTCTGAACGTAGTGCTTGCGCGCTTAGCGCGCACATTAAGCCACCAGAAGCCACTGGAGTCTCTGTGGCTACGAGCAGAGGTAGAGTCCTTTGGGAGGCAGAACTACTTTTCACGTAGGTTCCCTCCTAGAAAACAGCTCGCGTACTAAAAACTAGCGTCTTGCCAGTAAGGATTTCAAACAGGGGCGCCTGGGGGGTTCAGGTTGAGCAACCAACTTCTGTTCCGGCAGTGACCTCATGGCTAGTGGTTTCGAGCCCTTCCTGGGGCGCTGTGCTGTCAGCTCAAAGCCTGGAGCCTGCTTTGGATTCTTTCTCTCTCCCCACCGGTCTTTGCCTCTCTACCGCCTGGGCGCTCTCTCAAAAATGAATAAACGTTAGGGGCTCCGGGGTGGCTCTGTCGGTTAAGCATCCAACTTCGGTTCAGTTCATGATCTCACAGCTCCTGAGTTCGAGACCCTCATGGGGATCTGTGCTGACAGCTCAGAGCCTGCAGTCTCCTTCCGATTCTCTCTCTCTCTCTCTCAAAAAATAAATAAAAACATTAAAAAATGAATAAATGTTTTAAAAAATTGCAAACAAAAGAAGTTTGGTTCTCGCCTATTAGCGCTATGTCTCAAATATTTAATCCGTCCTGTGTTAACCTGACCTAAATACTGGACTTTGTATAAAAGGCCTCATACAGCCCACCCGATGACGTAAGTAAAAAGGTATCTTCTGCAAGGTGTTACAAGTCTGAATTTCTAAGGCACAACTTCCTCTTCGCAATACAAGTCCGCGCTCGGTCCCATTCAAAACAAACCTGAAAAGCACTAAAACTATTACTCTATAAAGTGTGTTGTGCATATCACTTAAAATACAACCTTTTCCGCTCTTCAAACATTTCGCGATGTGAAAAAATCAAATTGGTGACCTTACTAATCTGGTCAGTGGCTATGGGGTTTGGACTCCATAGTGTTAAACGCAAAATTCTGTTAACATTTGAAGCCAGGTACAAAAACTCTCATTTCCAGATGACTTTGAAAAATAAACCAACATTTAACAGCTGCGGTACTTAACACTTGACAAAAATAATTTTCACTCCAATTTGCCACAAATCTTATTAAACCTTATATTCCCTGCTGTGGTTAAGTTACCTGCCTGTATTTTACCCCACTGCAAGCAACTATGCCATAAATATTTTTTTTTATTTAAAAGAAAATGAAATTTAAACTTTGCCCTTGTGAAGTTTTAATTTTCCAATAATTTCACCTAACCAGTAAAAATTTACATGTTGAAACTTGTAAAATTCAGTGATCTACACAAATAGTACTAATAATTCAGGTAACTAACTTAAAACAGCTTAAGTAAGTAGACGGAGGAGGTTGGGGGCAGATTGGTGTTGTTGGAATCCTTGTTCCAAGATTTCTAATAGTACAATTTGGGATAAATGATGTAAACTTTCTAAAATGTTTGAGCTCTCTGATGGAGGTATTATCACCTTCTCACACAAGGCTACTCTGAGAATTATTAGAGCACCTGTGTAAAGGCGGTGCTAAATGTCAGTTCCTTCACACTCAGATTTTAAACTGAATCTGTAACATTTTAATTTTTAAAAAATGCTTATTTTTGAGAGAGAGCAAGGGAGGGGCAGAGAGAGAGGGAGGGGACAGATGATCCAAATCGGGCTTTGTGCTGACAGCAGAGAGCCCAATGTGGGGCTCAAACTCAGGAACTGTGAGATCATGACCTTAGCCTAAGTTGGATGCTTTAACTGACTGAGCCACCCAAGCACCCCTGAATCTGTAACTTTTAAAGTACTATAATTATGTATCTCATATCTCATATGATTTTATAATGAAACAAACTGTCAGTACGGAGCTACAAAGAATAAACAAAAATTTAACCTAGTGACATGTAATCATAAAACTTTTGAATAGAAAACTGCCATCTAAGTAAAAAACACAGTCCGTACTCCCACATTGAGAAACTAAAACGAATTTTTCAATACATAAACTTAATTTTGTTTTAAGGCTTAATTTTTTAGGGGGAGGGAGAAGGCTTTTTAAGGACCGTAATAGAGAGCTAATTAAATCAGTAGGTATTACTTGAGGTAAAAGAATTAATTCAGGTACCATACAAGTTTTGTATTAGTAATCCTGCTACACCTTTAAAAATTATTCCTACATTACTATGGAGCTACTACTTACTATCCTTAATATACCTTAAAAATTTTCAGCGAGAAAAGTAGACAATATATGATTTTATTAATAAATAGTGTGAAAGCATCAGTGATAACTGTTTTAACATTAAATTCTTCTAAACATCCAAGTCTTGGCTTTAATATTGTGCATATTGGCCTCTATGGCACTACAAGTAAACATGAAAATAGTTCCCATTTCCATGCACAGCTATGACACCATTTACAAATTATTATGGACACGGTAACCTTTGCAATAATTAATATTCATTTGGACAACCACAATTAAATGAATAGTAAATCAAGCAAGAAGTAGGCTATGTTCAATATGCTCTAGATGTCAGGTTGTAATGTTTAATGTTATTTAAAACTTTATTTCCTAATTTTCTTTAAAGGGATATCTTTTCTATTTGTGGGTGCTCAAATGAAAACTGAAGAATGCCTTCTATGACCATGATAATAAAAGTCACACATAAAAGAGTGCTTGCCTCCTCCTCTAAAGAAATACATTTGCTTATTATTTCTCTTCAGGCATCATTTCCCATATTATTAATGAAAATGCTTACAAGTACCAACCCCAAAACTCTGTCTTCAGGGGTAAGTTATAAATTTAAAAAAAGAGTGGTTCTTTGTATAAAAAAGTCAAATTCCAGCAACACTAATGCTAAAAATGACATTAAATTTCTTAGCATACATGTAATATAATTTTCCATGAGTTTTCTATTATGTGCAGATTTATTTTCCTTAAGAAGTGAAATGAAGTTTGAAGAGTACAGTCTGTGGTGTGGTGACATCAGCAACTGCCAGTTCCTGCCCATCAACGAGTCCCAATTCTGTAAGAGGAAAAGTGTAATTAACCCAAGCAAAAAAAAAAATCTCAAGAGGAAGTGTAATACACACACATATACAAACTATACAGTCTTAGGTCTAGATAAACATCAAAATCCAATTTTTTTAATCAAGGTGATACTATATTTGAATTCTTAAGAGTTTTTTAATATTCTACTAAAAGAGCAATTCTGTTATTGTTTCTAAGGATATAATTATAATGAAATCATCATTTAAAGGCATCACCTAAAAATAAGCATTTATTACTTTTACCAAGAGAAAAAAAGAAGAAATAAATTATTAAATATACTCATTTAAAATAGCTTTTGGGACATTGGGTGGTTCAGTCGGTTAAGCGCCAGACTCTTGACTTAGGTTCAGGTCATCTCACGGTTTGTTAGTTTGAGCCCATCAGGCTCTGTGCTGACAGCATGGAGCCTGCTTGGGATTCTTCCTCTCCCTCTCTCTCTGTCCCTTCCCTGCTTGTGCATTCTCTCTCTCTCTCTCTCTCTCTCTCTCAAAGTAAATAAAATTTTTTTTTAATCTTTAAAATACCTTTTAATGTCTTGGAGAGATTTGGCCTCGTTCGTTCTTCAATAGAGGTTACTGACTAGAAAACAAAATTAATGTAAAGCACCATAAATGAAATTAAACTTGTAATATAATTTTTTAATAACTTGCAATATAGTTTTGTGGGGGGAAAAAAAAACAACCCAACACTGATTACCTGTAAGTAAAGTGTTCTATTTTTTCCCTCTAATGTAGCTGTGATGGCTGGAGATTTCATTTGCCTAAATCATGAAAGGGAAAACAAAATAAAACAAAAAAGTCAAAGATCACTTCTTAAAAAGCAATTACAGTTTTTAAAGTTTTAAAATCACAAAAATTACTTCTACAACAAGAGAAAAATCCAGAACACTTACAGAGAAGCACTATTGGTTAAATAATCCAAAACCTCCTGCAGTTTAGCAGATGGAGAAAACTGAATGTTTTGAGGAAGCTGGCTACAAGCTGGGCAGTTTTCCTACACACATAAAACACAGTAAATCACACTGGCATATGCACCGGTAGTAGTCTATAAGTATGAAATGAAGAGCAACTTGTTTTATAAACATATTTCCTACAAATATTTATGCTTTAAAATCTGCTTTACATAATAGGCCTGCTTTCCTAATTATTTTGCTACACAGTATTTATTTCAGGTCATACTGCAAAATATATATAATAAATAGGGTTCTGGAAGTTAAAGAAAACGTAGAATGTGGGCAATTTCATTCATATTTCTAACCAGTAATTAACATGTAAAAAAACTATGCATGATCAAACAAATTGATCAAATTTTCATTAGTGTAACAGCACATACCTTTCTCTCTGCTTCAAATGTGTATGTGTATAGTCCATCTACATCATTGAATACCAAATAATTATTAAGGGGAATATATGCACTGTAAAGAAAAAACATTCACCTTTATACAATTCGGCCAAGTCAAAACACAGATTTACATACATATTAAAAGATGAAATCCATTACCTTGTAGCTATTTTAAAGACCTCAGTGGCACACACAGCTGAAGAGGGGAGAAAATGAAAAAAAAAAAAAAGTGCTTCAATACGAATGAAAATCAGACAATTAAAACTACAAATTTTTTAAAAAGAATTATAAAATCTTAACAGATTAACTTATAAGGCTGTTGCTTAAAAAACAAATAAAAATATATGTACACACACACTCTTTTTAAAATACTGAGAAAGTAACAAATTTGATATTTGTTTTATATAATCCAAGTAACAGAGCAGCACTGCATGTTTTCCTTCATCTTCTTTAGATTGAGTGACCTGTTATACTAGTTAAAAGGAAAAGTACTAATATGTCTCCTTACTGCAGAGCACTTTATGACATAATTTAAAACAAAATATATATAGATCCAATAGCTTGTTCTTTTCTGCACAGCTTAGTTACCTCCCCCGGCCCCCACAAGACAACAAATTCCTGGAACACCAGTGTCCTGAAATCAAGCAGCTGCAAAAATGTCAATGTAGTGAATCGAAAACTAAAGGAAAGAAACCAAAATTAAGTATGGTCATTTTTCCCTACCTGCAATAACTGCATTTGTAGAGGCTACTGCAGGAATGATTCGTTTAACTACTCCTGAAAAACATATTGATTAAAATATGGTCATTTCTACTAAAAAATAAGTGTCTCAGATAATCTGATTAGTAAATATCATGTGTCACAACTTGATTTTTCAGGCATGCAAGTCAGAAAATCAACTTAAGTTTAACAATGAAATGATCTTCTTTCACATACCCATCATTTTATTGTATGTTCAGAATCTTAAACCAATTACAATATCAAAGAAAACTTTTCACTAAGCTTCCAGCAAAGATGAGACAATATAATACAGCTCACAGAGTGTTTACTGTATTCCAAGCACAGTATAAAGATACAACAGAATTTTCATAACATCCCTCTTAGTCTTATTACTCTGACTTTAAAGATTAGGAAAATAAAGTTGAGACAAATATCCACAATTATACATCTAATAAAGTGACAGGAGTGGCATTTGAACGTAGATCTGCTCCCAAGTGCATAATCTTAACTGCTAAAGTTTACTATACTATCCTCAGTGAGGTGTGAATAAAGTATAAAGAACAAGAGTTAACTAATTTTTCCTCAGATAATAGTTTTAATATTATGATTTCCTGAAATTTACAATAAACAGAAAAACAGCCCCCTATCACCTCATTTCCTTCTATAATATGGACTATGCAAAATATTTAACTCTACTCGATCTCACGTTTTTCATATCAATATTCACAGATGATAAAAGAACAAAGCCCCGCTCTATACCATTTTTTTAAATACAAAATAAATATTCCCTAACAATATCTGAATTGTTCATTTGGAACACAAAACCTTTAGAAAAAAGTAGCCATATTATCTTGGGGGTTGAGGGAGAACTTAAAAATGTGTTTCCATGCCTTAAGTGCAAGCAGGTTTCAAAAAACCAAGAAAAAGGCCAAATGATCTAAGACATGAAGACAGTGAAAAAGTTGGAAACCTGTTTTATTTTTTTCTTTTATAGCTTATTATCCATTTAGTTTCCATATAACACCCAGTGCTCTTCCCCACAAGTGCCCTCCTCCATGTTCATCACCCCCCCCTTCCCCATTTTCCCTCCCCCATCAGCCCTCAGTTTGTTCTCAGTATTCAAGAGTCTCTCATGGTTTTCCTCCCTCTCTCTCCCCAACTATTTTCTCCCCTTACCCTCCCCCATTGTCCTCTGTTAAGTTTCTCCAGTTCCACTTATGAGTGAAAATATATGGTATCTGTCCTTCTCTGCCTGACTTATTTCACTTAGCATGACACCCTCGAGGTCCATCC